>NW_017536730.1:278546-296202 GCF_001853355.1 Bactrocera latifrons | reverse complement strand
TTATTCCTTTTTTATGTCGATCCAGAATTTTGATCGGCGCATGCCGGATATTGCGCTGCTGAATATTGACAATTTTGCTGAGCGCGCGTCTGGGCTATTTCCCAGTTCTTTGTAATTGTTGACTTAGCGCAATAGTGTTGGTGTTAGCTTTGGTTTCAACTTAGCTGGTGCTAACTTATATTGAGTGCAATATATATACGTATATTTGTATATTGTCTCCATTACTATAATCTCTTCATAACTATGCCAAAGGGGGCCAAAGAGAGGATTGCATAAGATTGAGACTGAGTGACAGAAGTATTGGAATATCTCTGTACATAGTAACGATACACCCAAGCATAACTAACAAAAGTTTGCCGAAATGTTATTAATACAATTAAAATGAAATTAAAATCTGAGTGAAGTTTCTAACTAGGGCGTTCAATGCTTGAGTGATTTATGTGGCAAAAATTTCTTTATGTATGTGAACCCAGCAAGGTAATATTAGTTATTACTTTACTTTGGTATAAAAGACTCTCTCGTGGATACGCTACTGCTGGAGGATTTTAATCCTCTTAACTAGTTACTAAGAGGTATTGGAGGAAATTAGCCATACTGAACAATGTAGCGTCTTCAAAGCGAAGGTGACTGTCATAAAAGTAGCAGCAGATCTAGAGCTCCGCAGCGCATCCGCTTTCAGAGTGGTGACTATCTACGCCGATTGTTGGGCAGCTAAATTAGTCTTGACTTCGTGAACCCCTTTCTATAGCACCGAGCTAATTTTTGATTATATTAATTTTAGTGCCTGGTCACAGCGACATTGCAGAAAACTGTAAGGTTGATGAGCTTGATGGGATAGGTATGGTATTTCAGTCTCAATAACTGCGCACAGGGAATGGATAGGAGCACCGTTGGCTATTTGTGATTCACTACTGTCCTCACTTCAGCTCATCAAGCATTGGTCAACTACAGGCAGTTATTAGACACGACTCTGCTGGCTCTGGGTAAAGCGCATGAGATCTAAACAACTTTTTTCTCTCAGCAAGGTATACCTTTCGATGGTCATCTTACCGAATCAGGTGTTTCAGTTGTCTGGAAGGAGTTGAGATAGCATCATCTTAACACTTCTTCCTGGAATGTTCCGCGCAAGAACAATGTGGGATTACCTCGGATCTCATTGTTTTAAACATCAAGCTGAATTAGCGAAAATGTATATAAAACACCTAAGCGGATTGCTGATAAGTTAAGAGCGTTTTGTCGATAGCTGTTATCCAACTACAGGCTTTTTTCTTCTTTCTGCACAGAGTACTGTAGTGTAGGTGATATAATTGTGATCTTTCGCTATGCTGAAGAATCAGCCATCTAACTTAAACTAACTTTTGCTACTAAAATTTTTGGTCTCATAAATCTTCCACAATTTTTGTAACGTTTGTAAGTTGGAAAGAAGCAATTCAGACTTAAGTTCTAAACTTTGGATTTGTTTTCACAAGCAAATTTTCGAAAAATTGTTTAACATGGAAAGAATAGGCTTATCACAATCAATACGCATAATTTTGATGATCAGAATAGAAATGTTCAAGTAAACCTCATTCTGCCGGTCCCGAAGACAATGCGCAAATCGCGCACACTTTCGACTATTAATTCCCAAACACTTCATTTTAGACGATGTTCACCTAATTATCCGGCGACTATGGAAAAAGTAAGGATGCCATCAACGATTTTCCGAATTCATGAGGTGCGACGGCTTAGAAAAAACATAGCTATAGCTTACTAAATTATTGAAAAACTAAAACATACAATTCTACTGAAGTTTTCGTGTGGCCACATCGGTCTGACCTAATAAACCAACCAGAATGTCATATAAAGGAGTAGTTATATGAAGTGTGTGAGTAAATTACAACGAAAGCCAATTTATCGCACTTTAATGCATTTTTCAGTAAAATCTTAATAAAAAAAGTTTAGTGGCTATACTACTAAGACCAAAAAAAGTAAGATTTTATTCATAAAGGGCAATACCGTTTGGCCCTTATACACATGAGCCTAATTTTTTTCCAGTCCTCGAAACAGTTGTTAACGACAATTTCCAGAATAGCCCTTAATACGCGTTTCGAGTAATTAATTTCTTCAATTGATTCAAAAGAGTTTCCTCGGAGTTTGCTGAATAGCCAAAGCCCCACGGAGCTAAATCAGTCTAATATGCATAGATCGCAGCACGATATTGCTTAAAAATTCACGAAGAATCTATGAAGTATGTGACGCTGCATTATCGTGGTGAAAAACAAAACAAGAGTTGTCGGCCCATAATTCCTGCCTCTTTTCAGGAAAAGCTGCGCCCAAATGATGCATAATACCCAAATACATAGTATATCCGTACCTAGTTGTCAGTTTGGCCGGTCGGTGAGGAATTCGCATTACATTAATACATTTCACGACACCCTGGTAGTTGGATAGCATTGTTTCACAGACGTTAACGTTACACTGTTCTTCGAAAAAACTGACCCAATCGTGTTTTCACTTTTCTTAGGCGCAAATGATCCCTCAAAATAGTTTTAACTAATCCTTCCGATATTCCAAAGATGCCAGCAAGATCTCTTACTGTTAATCATGGGTCCTCAAGCATCCATTATCTATATTTTATTGCCATACAAACTGGTCGATGTCAAGTCCTTGTACGGAAACTTTCTATTTTACGAGTTATCTTTACAAAAGTCGGCATAGATTTTTACCTAAGGCAATGCATGCATGCTCCAAAGAAAGTGAACGATCGGAATGAATCGTTTGTACTTGGAAAGTGTATTATGTCTTCCGTGCAGCCGAAGCTAACGTTTTTTCTGTCTTTCTTCTTGATATTTATGTCCTAACCCTCATACACGTTAATTTGTTAAATCTCTTTCTTCATAAATAACTGCAAAAAGCATCATTGCATGAACCATTGCTGGATGAAGCACCAAATTGAACTGACAGTTTTGGTGGAGCTGTGTAATTTATACTCATATCACAGCCAACAGAAGAACATTCCGTTTAATGTCATTCTTGCCAAAATCTCCGAATGCTTTCATCAACTTCCCAGATAATTGAGTTGTAAGTTTTCGTAGAATTCGCTCATTTGATGTGGCATTTTATACGAGTTAGCAAGCAGCAAACATTAGTTATTCTCAATTTTTGACATTTTTCGATTAAAATTGCATTACGGTTATTTAGGGCAAATGAATGTATGTGATATATACATATGTTGAAATTATATCATCAGAATTCGTTTGAAATTGGAAATAGTTATATAAAAACATAAGTGTATATGTTTGTGGGAGTTTTGAAAGATATTTTTGGAAAGTTTCACTTGGCAACCGCAAAGGTGGAAAGAGTAAAATCCTTATGTGTGCAACATTTAGGGACTTCCATTGCAATCATGAGGCAACAATGAGTGGAATTTAGTTCTTGATAGCCATGAGATGAGTGGAGCTGAGTTTGCAAGTTGTATTTGAAGGACGTTGACTGATGATGATGTGAATCGGCAGCGCTGTTCGTAAACCACAAGTAATGCGGCCAAGAGCAGGAGCAAGTTGATGATTTTGATTTTGAGTAGGAAAGCTTTTCTAATGGTAGGTAGCATTACTCAATATGACTGGCATATTGCATGCTGTTCATAGCATGTGGCATGTTGCAGAAGCTGCATCGGCAATTGCTCATTTCTATAAAATGCAACACTATTGGAGTCTATTGGAGCACGTTTCGTTTCCAAACCGCCAAATTTACTGACCTTGACCAAATCAGTGATAATAGGCAGGCAATGGAAGGGCACTTTTCTTAGAAATAGTTTTGAAATAGGGTGATATGAGTTATAACCATAATATAGTTATTGAAGGTTTCTTCCGAATGAGCGAACTTAAGGAAGAACCCAAATAGATGGCTTATAGACATTTCGCTAACTTTTGAATTTTAATTTATTGATGGTTTAACAAACGTTTGAATACGTAAATAGTTCTGATATACTGTGATAACGGTAAGGAAGAGTTATAGCGCTGTGCGGAAAAATAGTCAAACTTTTTAAATTTAAGTGTAATTATTTCTGATTGATACAAATAATTCAAAGAGGGTCGAGAACGCGTTGACAACTAACCACGTACACTAAGGCCGTAAAAATCAACTGATGATCAACATGTAAATAAAATAATGGAAGTGGTGCTTGCGAATCGATTAATAACAGTCACAGACTGCACTGGAATGCTGGAATATTAGAAGGATCAATGAAAACCATTTTGAAAGATCATTCGGCCTAAGGAAAGTGAAAGCACGATTGGTTCAAAAATCACTAAATTATTTCGAAGAAGTTAGGAAGGGCTAAGTTCGGGTGTCACCGAACATTTTATACTCTCGCATCAAATACCGTATTTGTGTAAAGTTTTATTCCGCTATCATCATTGGTTCCTAATGTATATATTATACAGAGAAGGCACCAGATGGAATTCAAAATAGCGTTATATTGAAAGAAGGCGTGGTTCTGAACGGATTTCACCCATATTTCGTACATGTCATCAGGGTGTTAAGAAACTATTATGTACCGAATTTCATTGAAATCGGTCTAGTAGTTCCTGAGATATGGTTTTTAGTCCATAAGTGGGTGACGCTACGCCCATTTGCAATTTTTAAAGAAAGCCTGGGTGATGCTTCTTTCGGATATTTCTTCCGTAAAATTTAGTGTTTCTAACGTTTTTTGTTAGTCCGTTAACACACGATTGGTGATTTTCAACATAACCTTTGTATGGGAGGTGGGCGTGGTTATTATCCGATTTCTTTTTTTGAATTGTATATGGAAATGCCTGAAGAAAACGACTGTATAGAGTTTGGTTGACATAGCTATAGTAGTTTCCGAGATATGTACAAAAAACTTAGTAGGGGGCGGGACCACGCCCACTTTTCCAAAAAAATTACGTCCAAATATGGCCCTCCCTAATGTGATCCTTTGTGCCAAATTTCACTTTAATATTTTTATTTATGGCTTAGTCATGACACTTTATAGGTTTTCGGTTTTTGCCATTTTGTGGGCGTGGCAGTAGGCCGATTTTGCCCACCTTCGAACTTAACCTTCTTATAGAGCCAAGAAATACGTGTACCAAGTTTCATCATGATATCTCAAGTTTTACTCAAGTTACAGCTAGCACGGAAGGACGGACAGACAGACATCCGGATTTCAACTCTGTCACTTTTGTATATATAACCCTATATCTGACTCTTTCAGTTTTAGGACTTACAAACAACCGTTATGTGAACAAAACTATAATACTCTCTTTAGCAACTTTGTTGCGAGAGTATAAAAACAATTTCGGGTTATTTTCTGTGACTTTCCGACTACCAGGATGTCGTGAAATGTATTACTGCTAGCTACGAGTCCGTGATTTAAGCTTACGACCTGGAAACAACCTATCAACGCATCAAAGCGGGTCAAAAAATGCGCTAATGCTTTTCTTGCGGCACAGATGTCGGGAGCTGATGAGCGCACTGCGCAATGATGGTTATGCCATGCGTTTTAAGAGAGGTAGGAGGACAAAAAATTCAATATCTTTGGAATGGTATGAACGAACAAAAATTTTTTTTGCAGATTATTAAAGGTGAATATTTTCCACGTTCTGCCACATACTTTTTGTTTAATTTTAGCGCGAAGGAAACTTAAAAAATTTCAATTGTTTGACAAAAAATTATGTAAAATATTATTATTGAAACAAAAGGACTTTGAAAAAATATTAATAATATAGCACAAACATTTTTCTTTGACTGTACAAAATTTGATTGATTTACCTCCAGTAGTTTATGAGAAAATAGTTTTACAAATTTATCGTGCTCTAAATTTCAACCTTCAATAATTTTAACAAACAAAAAAAAGGAATTTTTACAGAATATTTAGAACACGGGGTATGCGTTCAGTCCCGTTTCTAGTGCACTGATAATCGGGGATTTTTCGAAATTTTCATGGACCACTTGACTTGGTTTGATCCAGATGGGCCTTTTCTTTAAAGGACTAAAAATAGTTAAAAATGGTTTAGTGCACATAACTTCCAATCGACTGAAGCTAAATCAACCAAACTTTTTGAAGGGCTTTATAGAATCTGGTGTACAAATTGAATACAAAGGCTAGCTTTTTCCATATTTAGATGAAAACATAGAGATATATGTTCATATATTTCATATATTTGATATTCCGATTGACTTTATACCACACTTATTGGACAGTATGTAAGAAATTTTAATGAAAATCAGAAAGAATATTTTTTAAATAACAGTGTATATTCTTGTCGAATGTAGATGAAATCAGTGTGGTACTTCGACTTGCTACCATTTACCAATCTACTACTGGGAAAATTAATTCGAGCTACGGATCTAAATATAATATTCTAAAAGAGTGGACAACGGCTGGCGTATTGATATCATTAGCTTCAACATCCGCGCTGTTAGGTTAGTTTTGCTATTTACTGATTGGACAAAAAAGCAAATCAAATTGGTATGCTAGTAAAAGTATAGC
This sequence comes from Bactrocera latifrons, assembly GCF_001853355.1. Taxonomy (NCBI): domain Eukaryota; kingdom Metazoa; phylum Arthropoda; class Insecta; order Diptera; family Tephritidae; genus Bactrocera; species Bactrocera latifrons. The sequence goes on along the minus strand of NW_017536730.1, from coordinate 289,709 downwards.
AAACAAACAGTCGTCGTATGCGCGCCTTGGGCCCCACACCACTGTTAACAGCCATAACTTCGAAGTCGGTGAAAATTTTGTCTATCTTGGAAACAATACTAACGTCAACAACAGGTGCTACTTCGGTCTGAGTAGGCAATTGAAAAGTTACGCCCTCTCCGAACGAACAAAGACCAAACTCTACAAGTCCAGCGGAAAAAAAGAAGACCTTCACTCCCTTGGAAAGAGATTTGGAAGACCTTCAGATACTGTAACGAATTTTGTTTTATCTCTGCGAGCAACGGGTTTCATTCGGATGATTATACCATACCCAAAATATTCTCCCAAATCATTCTCAAGGACTGAGGAGAGACCTCGAGCTCTTTTGCCATCTCCTTAACACTTGCCTGACGATTTGGCAGGACCATATCCTTCACTATTTTTAATATTTTCATTAGTTGAAGAGTCCAGAATCAACAATCTCTCGACTGCCTTTGAAAGTTTTCTACCCACTCGTAAGCTTGTGTTTATGTTAAAACTGAATCACAGGCCCCCTTCTTGCCATTCATAATGATTCCGCACACGAAATTTGGTTAAAAATAAAAAATTTGAGACAAATTTGTTTTTCGATATTTTTATCCTTACTTACCACTTGATAGCTCACGCTCATATTTTGCATAATTATTAAGAACAGTCTTACCGACTTAGCAAACCACATTTTTTTGCAATACAAAAGGCAAAGCAGTGGTAATATAGTGTTCCGCTGAACATAGGTAGTGTTTCAATTTGATTCATTAATGTATATTTTAGTTCCTTCAATTATGATGATTAAAATTTTCTTCTGTGTTGAAAAAAAAAATGCCGATATTTGGCAATATTTGATTTGTGTCCGATTTATGACCACAATTATGTTATTCCCACATTGCATAGAGATAAAGAGTTAAATTGTGTAACAAACTGATCAGGGCAACGAGATGAGTTGGATTTTAAATGTCTGTCTACCCGATAATCTGTCCGTCCATCGGTCTGTTCGGCGTTAATTCAAGTCATTTGATAAAACTTGATACAGATGCAGATTATCTACGGTGCTATAACAAAGTCACAAATTAAGTTTGATGCGAAATCAATGTATAAAGGCAGTTCAAAAAAAATGGGACTTGGTTCTGCCTCCTGATAGGCTTAAAGTATACCAAAGCCAAATCACCAAAGTTAAATGAAACACACTTGCTGAGAACAGCACTCATATATTTTGAAAATGAGCGGCATTGAGTGACAAATTACTAAAAATGCTATAACTCATTTAATAAATATCAGAAGCATTTCATATCATTCTGCGAATATGCAAAATCGTATAACTATACGCGGTTGTATAAATTAGACATCAGCATTTTAAATTCCGTCCTACCTGCAAGATATGCTATCTTTTCTAAAAATTGCCGAATTCGGATAATAGCTTTTCAGGCTCACATGTAACGTATATGTGAATCCCAGTAGCTGGAATATACGGAAGTTACTCATACGCCCTATTGTGCATCACAAGCAGATAGTCTTGAGCACAACAATTTTATATTTCTCGTTAACTTCGCTCTCTAAAGATTAAAGTCGATTTTACAGATAGACTATGTCCCAGAAGGAAAGTCGAGGACCCTACAAATTATACAGTGTCTACCTGATAAAACAATGAGCGAGAGTATACAATTCGAAGAGCAGACACATCTACACTCCAAAATATGATTTTTTGTTTTCGGTGAAAATATAATTATATAAACTTGTTACTATGAGGTAGTGTCCTCTCTCATACTTTTAGTTAACTTTTCGAAGAATGTACTTTATGCCACCCGTCGTCGATTAGTGGTCATGTACTCAACGCTTTGTTGCACGTTTGCGGCTTTTAAAGCACACTTTCAAACACGAGTGTTCAATCGAATATCAGATTTATAGCAAAGGACACTAGACTCACCGCAAATTAGAATTGTTGCGTGTTTCTGAAATAAGCGCTTGTTTACATTTATATTTGCTGAGGCACTTCAAATTCTGGTAAAAAAATAACATTTGCGTTGTTGATTGAGAGCACAAACTTACATACATATATGTACATAGTATGTATAACCATGAACTAGTCACTGATGTGTAAAATATATTAAAATATTCGCCATTTTCCGTTACATGATTTTGCTTTTATTCGTTTTTTACATACACATGTAGATATGAAATTCTATGAAATGATTTTCATATTTGTATTTAGGCACTTTTTGTTTTTCTGGTAGTTTTTAGATATTTTTGCATTATTTACAGTTATATTTTTTTAATATGCTTGAGGGTGATTAAAGTTTGAACGCACTTTTTATAAACACAATTCACTTTTCAGATTGCAAACACTTTTCTATACAGCACCTTTTTGAATTTAATTTGTTTTTGATGTATTTATTTCAAATTAGTTTATTATATTGTATCTATTGTTAAATATTTTATGGTTTCACACAAGATCAAATAATTCCAAGGTTTGTATAAATAGTAGTGCGAATTTTGAATTTTCATGCACAATATTATCACGAAGACAGGGTACATTTTTTCTAGTTTGGTAGGACTGTATATAATAATTGTCAAGGCTCTGTTTGTCTTATCTGACGAGGATTACTTTGAAAGGGACAATAGGGATATTCATGAACTAATAAACACTTATTTGACAAATACAAAATTAGAGTTTTTGAACAAACCTCTCAGATATTTTCATAATGACAAAGAAATCAACTTATGACAAAGAATATCTTCTATCTATCTTCTAAACTTAATTTTTCTAAACTTTGCTTCAATTTCCTCATCTCGAAATCCCATATGAGCTTTTAATTCAAATTCTCGCTTATGTATTTAATTTTCGACGAAAGGGCATCATATAAAGTTAATGTTCAAAACCTAAAGTATTTGAACCAATATCGAAAATAATATACCAGATATTTAACTTGATCATAAATAGTCAACCAAATTGATAGTTTCATACAGAAAATTTTTACTTTAATTCTTAAATTCTCTCGAATAATATCTCAAAAATGAATATAAAATTCCAAATTGATTGGGTTCATTGGTGTTTTTAACTCACTTTTTCAAGTTTTGAAATTTTGAACACTATCCACTAACACCGGAGATGAAGTTATTTTTCAAAATTGTTATTTTTTTTTCATTTTATTCAATATTCATTTTATTTCATAATTTTTCCTCAGAAAATCACATTTTTCCCCTCAAAGTGCTTCCAAAAATGGGGTAATTGAAATTTCGAAAAAATACTTGCTCCCACCCTACGCGGTGCATAAGTGCGTCGAAGTCTTCAGCACTGTTTACAAAGCTTATATATATATATATATATATATATCAAATCGAAGGCTGTTAAGAGATCGTAGCTCAATTGTGCATACACTATACAAATCAAACATCAACGAAATTATCAGAATAAAACCTTGCACAAGTAGCGCCTTCTATTTATTTCATCTAACGCCCAAAGGGGTAGAAATCGGTCCCAAATGCATTAGGCTGATTGTTACTAAATGGTTTAGTGATTGCGTAAGATAATATATATTTATGTGGTCCAAGAAGACGAATTATTTTCAATACAAGTTTATTGTCAAGCTGTCATGTTTTCTTTGTTCACAATAGTTTGGCAATTTTCCATGAAAAGACTTACGTATGAATAACGTTTAAAATCGCTTCATTTTATAATATTTCGAAAATTTACATTCTGCACAAAATGTTTTTCACGCTTCTCTCAATTTATGGGCAACATAATCGACCTACTGAACATACTATTCGCAACACCATCGCCCATCTTGAGACCCAGTATTCATTATTCGATAATATTCAAGAAAATATAGTAGCTGTATCTAAGAGTATACACGAATATCATGGAGTGTCGACTCCGACTGACGTATGAAACGACTTAGCGCATTTTACGTCGAGACCTTAAATTGAAAGCATACAAAATACAAAAGAACTGAAGCCGTTCGCCCTTCCCAGCGACATCGCTTCGCTGTATGTACTCTTGAAAAGTTCCAAGAATATCCGACGTTTTCGAGTCAAATTTTGTTTAGCGAGGAAGTACATTTCTGGCTCAATGTGGGTGTAAACAAGCAAAATTGTCGCATTTGGGACGAAGAGCAATATGAAGAGATTAAAAACTTGACTTTTCATCAAGAAAAACAACGGTTGCTGTGGTTTTGTGGGCCGGTGGAATCATCGGTCCATATTTCTACAAAAATGCTGCCCGTGGCAATGTTACCGTCAATGCCGACAGTTATTGTGCCATAATAACCGACTATTTGATAACTGAAATCGAAGTTCGTAATCTCGTTGACATTTGGTTTTAATAAGTCGGCGCCACTTCCCACACATCGCATCAATCAATGGATTTATTGAGAGAACACTTCGGTGAGCAGATAAGTTCACGTTGTGAGCCAGTTGATTGGACACCAAGATCGTGTGATATCACACCGTAACACTTTTGCCTGTGGCGATATGTAAAGTGTAAAGTATATGCGACGAACCCGCTTCGATTCAGGTCTTAGAGCAAAACTAAAAGCTCGATCCAGTCATCGAAAATTGGAACCAACGGATGGACCATCTAAGACGTAGCAGAGGCCAATATTAGAAAGAAATAATGTTCAACAAATAAATGTCAAGAAATATTCTTTTGAATGATAACAAACATTCCCCATCAAATTTGAAGTTTCTGTGTTTTTCTTTATAAAAGTGGTGAGCCTTAAAAAGGATCACCTTTTATATCCCTCCAACTCACGATCTGTAAGAGTTTTAGCTTCGAGGAAAGCATATTATTGAGATAAGCATACCCGAATTTATAGAAGTTTAATAGCATATATCTTTCAGGAAGCAGAGCTTAAAATACGGGTTGCAAATTACATTTCAAAGATGAGGAAAACATATTTTCATATATTCTGAGCTATCTACTATCTACTGAAGGGAACTGCCCTTCAAATCTACACATCCTAATTATTTTTATACCTTAGAAAGAAGCGTCGGAGACGCTATATAAATAAATGATCAGTATGTTGAGCTTAGTCGATTTAGCCATGTCCGTCTGGATATATACGAGCTAGTCCTTCAGTTTTTAAGGTATCGTTTTGAAGTTTGGCAAACGTAATTTTCTCTGCAAGAAGCTGCTCATTTGTCGGAACTGCCGATATCGGACCACTGTAACGTATAGCTGCCATACAAACTGAACAATCGGAATCAAGTTCTTGTATGGAAAACTTTCACATTTGACAAGATATATTCTCGAAATTTGGCATAAATTATTTTCTAAAGCAACAATGTAATCTCCGAAGATTACTATAGCATATAGCTGCCATACAAACTGAACAATCGGAATCAAGCTCTTGTATGGAAAACTTTCACATTTGACAAGATATATTCTCGAAATTTGGTATAGATTATTTTCTAAAGCAACAATGTAATCTCCGAAGAAATTGTTTAGATCGGATTACTACAGCATATAGCTGCCATACAAATCGAACGATCGGAATCAAGGGCTTGTATGGAAAACTTTCGCATTTGACGTGATATCCCGAAATTTGGCATGGATATCATGGTCGAGATATCTCTACATGCAATTTCCTAAGGAATTGTTCAGATTAGATCTTTAAAGCATATAGCTGCTATACAAAGTGACGGATCAAAATTAAGCTAAAAATCTTTTTATACTACAAGTAGTGGGACTGTGAAGAGTAATATTAATTATTACTTTAATTTCTTTTTATAAAAAAATATTCTAGTCCCAAAAGTTTACTCTAAATAAGTTGTATATAAATAGTTTATATAAACTCTGAGAACTCTATCTCTGAACAGATATCGTACCCCTCAATACAGATGTCATACTTTTGGCTCTGTTTATAAAAGCTTAAACTCTAAAGCCTTGTATTAACAAACAAAATATCCAAAAAAGTACATTTAAAGAAGTCTAAAAAGTTCATTCTTTCGAATATTTTCACATTAATAGGCCTCACTACTCTGAATTTTGTTGTTTATAGTTTTCCAATAACTATTTAACTAAATGCGCATTTTATAGCTGCTCCAATATTTTATGACTTTCCCGGAATATGCATCGCAAAATAATTGCTGTGTTTGCATACTTGATGGCACATGACAAGTAAAGGTAGACACTTTATTGCACAACTCTTTGACACATTTTATACACACACATATAAGAATTATTTATACACTTTCAAGGATTGCGCCAGTGGCGCCAAGCAAAGTTTTATTTTTAGCGCAGAAGCGTCCTTAAGCGTTTGCCGCATTCATATGCTGCCACGTATAATGTACACACAAACACCAACGCAAAAACGGCAAAATCATTGAAAAGTGGGCACGGCATATAAATGGCATATAAATACAGGGTGTCACGCTAGCACTTACACACGCATTGAATTACTCATACGCACTGGCGTGTTCTGCGCGATACCCAAGGCGTGAGTAAAAAACGAAAATAACGCAATTTAATTTGTGTTTGATTAGGCATTTAATGTTGCAAGGACTCAGCGGCGGCGATGACACTTGGCAACGTAAATGAGTATTTTTTGTTGGTTTTACTTCCTTTGCTTTCACTTTTTTATTGGCTACGCACACGCATTCTAGCTTATTGATCCAAAACAAATTGCGAAGAAAACAACATGAAGTGTGGCAACATGCAAAACTTTTGCGCATATCCTTGCCACACGTCGTACGGACACGCACTTGGTATATATATATATATATATATATATGTATTTATAGACAAACTTGACTTTGCTTAGCGAATTTCAAGGCAAACGAAGGCACCGAACGAAGAAGACGAATCTTTTTGCGAAATATTTACTTACACACACACAGCACTCTAATATATTTACATATATGTATTTATGTTTATTTCTCTGTAGGATTGCTCGAGTTTAACGTGCCCCATTAGCGACATTGCATTAAATTTTCATACACTTTGAACGCCTTGGCAGCGCTTAGCCAGCAGTTGGAATGTGCACAATTTCACACACATGGTCACATATCCGTATATACTTAGAGATATTTCTATATATCTAGCGACATACACATACATATGTCGAAGGACTCAGCCATGCTGCCGCGTTTGCTTTGCGCGTTGTCCTTGCTGTGCGCGCGCAAATCGCATGACATCACACAAACACTTTATTTTTATTCTCACTCTGTTGGCACTGTGCACACTCACTGCCTATTCGCTTTGCTATATCTTTTGCTTTTTATTTTGTATTTAATTTTATTTCATTTTAATGCACTTGTTTCTGTTATTGCTAAGCATTTCACTTTTACTTTTTAATTCACATTGGATTTTATGGCACAGCAGACTTTAATTGCCTGCCGCCTGCTGTATGCACATATATATATATATATGTACTGCTGCCACAACATAACAGCTGGCATGTCCTTTAAGGACACTCTACGCTCAACACTCGGCGCTCTCACATACACACTTTACGCGGTGGCCTGTGTTGCTTTGTGCCGTTTTACGCGTTCCCGTTCGTTTAGTTTGCTCAAGTGCCGCTTTCTGCTCCGTTTGACCTCCGACATACGACTAAATTTGTCGGAATTGGAAAAGTGGTGCCTGAGTGGCTCGATGGTTAAATAGCTGAATGCATCAGTGTTTACTACTTGAATGTGGTTAAGGAGCTAAGTGGTGCGGCAGCGGTTTAATTCAGCTGTTGCGCCATACCGTTACTTTGCGCGCACGCCGCTGTGCTTATTTGCATGTGTGTGGGTGTTTATGTTTGTTTTGTTCGTGTATAGTTATTGTGTATGTGCGTGTGAGTTAGTTTACTAGCTAGTTAGTTAGTGCGGCCGTTGGGTTGGCTAGCGTGTCTAGTATTTATAAGCTAATGCTATAATTGCAGTACCATAAGCCGCCAGCACCGACAGTGACACCAACAAAAGCATAAAACAAAGCAGCGCTGAAACAAACACACTAGCAATTCTCATAAACGACTGCGAAAGCACGAACTATCATACATACGGTGCACCTTGCTCATGAATAGTTGGCAACGCAGTGAATATCCGCGTGCGTGTGGCATAGGCGGGTACGGCACTGCTGCTAGTGCTGCGCGGACACACACGCACAAATACTTACGTAGAATACCCAGTCAACAGCAAGTTTTTCATTGATAAGATTTGTATAGGTGCCGGGTCTTAGCAGCGTCGTTGGATTTTTGTAGCGCCGTTAAGTTTGCAAGGGAGGTGATCCTCATTTCATAATTATCGGACTGAGTTGTGTTATTACCTTACGTTTCACTATCGATAAGTAGGCTCAAGAAAGTTTAGCCATCGCTGGACAATCGCTAGCATTCGCGCATTCACTATACGATTATTGTTTTTGATAAATGGTAGGGGAGTTTCTTGAGCTCAGGAGGACAATATACACATTTTATTAGTAAAACGAGTTCTGATTCGAAGTATGGAGTCTGGTGTAGAAGTTCACGCCAGTGCGGAAAGTTCGCTGAGCGCCTTTCACTTGGAAGTAATCAGAAACGATTCTTTTACATATGGCTCAAGCAGCGTTACGACTTCGGGTCCTCTGGGCTCTGGCTCTTTTGATGATGACCACTGTAAACGCATTAAGGATTACGATTTGAGGGCATGTACCTGTATTTTCCGCTCCCTTTATTGGTAAGCTTAAAGGCTGACATCACCGTTTATGAAATGTGATGGACAGGACAAGGACTGAAGCCTGTAGGTCCTTGTGACATTTTAGCCATTTAAAGGAGCAGAAATTCGGTGTGATATTCGTGTGGGAGAGAGCCTCCGTCGCCGAGTACTGTCATTCACCTCGTTGGATGAACATCTTGGCACAATCCGCATTAAAGCGAAATTCCTCGACACAACGAGTATTTGAACCCATGCCCCGACGGAAGAGAAGGACGAGGTGATCAAAGATGTCTTTTATGAGCGTTTGGAGTGCTCATGTGAGAGCTGCCCTACCACGATGTCAAAATCGTGCTTGGCGGCTTTAAGACCAGGCTGGGCGAAGAAAGTATCTTTGGGACAACGGTTACCGACCGTTGATGAAACATCCCCAAACGAGTTGAGGCTCAGGATATTTCTTCAAATGCACATTTTTTCTCTCACTATTATTTGCCAAAAATTACATCAATTTAAGAAATAATTAAGATGTGTAGATTTGAAGAGGACTGCCAGTATTATAGATTCCACTTGAGAATATATGAAAATACGTTTTAGTCTTCCTTGAGAAGTAATTTGCAATGCATATTTTGAGTTCTGCTTCCTGAAAGTTAAGTACTACTAAACCTTTATACATGCGTGGATGCTTATCTCAATAATATTCTTTTCTCGGAGCTGAAAACTCATAGGGAGCATGGGTTCGGGTGATGTAATTTAACCCAAGCTCTCATAGAACGTGAAAATATGTGTGTGAATATTTTTTTCAATAAATTCGCGCCTGCGGGAAATGTTATACGGATGATTTTGAACAACTTTGCCTAAGAGACTATAAGTCGTTGGTTCGAAACCGATTTTAAACCCACAGTCTCTTAGGAAAAGTTGATCAGTAAAACATTTTCCTTATATATGATGTTTTCATTTTGCTTGGCTTCCTGTAAATCAACCCGCTCATACTAGAGCTAATCTGATGATCTAACCCTAAAATATAGACTCATATTATCGAGAAGTTATATGTAATTCATTAAAGTGCCTCTCGTCTCAATTCTCGCAAGACTTGCTTTAGGGCATTGACAAGTTAACGCTGCTCAACATTCAATTTAAGAGAAGTGTGGATTTCAGTATCATGGGTTTGGTGGGAATTGTGAAATTTTCCCTCCCATAACGGTCAATGCGTTTGTAGCGTCCATTACTGTATGTATGTGTGTGTATTTAAGTGGTAAATTGTTTATTATCTAGTTTAAGTAGTCTGGACTTGGGTCAGTGCTACCGTTTAGTAGCCCATTGCTGCTAATTCATATTACACACAGACACATCAAGCATATGTACATATATAAATGAACACACGCTAGCATACGGTATTATCTTTATAGGTGCTCGGTTGGTTTATGAATTAAATGGATTGAAATTGGAAAATTACACCCACTTTAATGTCGCCATAAATTGTATATGAACACACTAACACAGGCACGCTGACGGACACAAACATATGTACAATTCCATTGAAGTAAATAAAGGGAATATTCATTGTTTTTGCGGGTTCATTAAACGTTCGTGACTATGGTACTCGCCTGAGATGTGTGTGCATCAATTTTGATCAATGCTGGCAAGAAGAATCTTTCTTGAAAGTGTCACAAATAAATTTCTTAAATTATTAATATCACTCATCGTTCGTTTGAAGGTGGTTACAGAAAAGACTTTCCAAGCCAGTGTAGCTTGGTGAGGAGTATCAAGATAGTTGTAGAAATAAAAATGTGTTTTGGTAGCTGAAAGCTCGGTTATGTTTAAATTTTGGCGGGAACAATAAACACTAAATACTATGCTAAGTTGAACTTCGAGATTCTTAAGGCTACTTAGAGTACTACAAGATTGAAAACTCTCTTTGCTCTGAACGAGAAATATGCACACGCAAAACATCTGTTTTTCTGTCTTAGATTACTAACCCTAACTGTGATATGGAGAATTTTCAATCAATTAAAATAGCTTTCCGTAGAGAAATTTATTGTGATAATCCTCTATGGAGATTCCCTTCGATAAATCGATACCTCAAGGACCGCACCAAGTACCTTGAGGTACTTTTGGACAGCAAACTGCTGAGGAACCACAACGTGGAAAAAAGAGTGAGAAAGCCAGCAATGCTTTATGTAGCTGGAGGCAGATGCTCGGCACAACCTGGGGGCTCTCTCCGTTTCTCATGCACTGGTGCAACACATATATTGTTAAACCAATTTTGTTCTACGGTGCAGTAGTATGGTGGGCAGGTGGACGGAAAGGGTTCAGAGACTCGCTTCGCTGTGCATAACGGGTGGCTCTTGAGCTGGTACTAAACCTGCCACCTATAGACCTTCTCACTGAAAACTGCGCAACAATATGAGCTAGCCGATTACTGGCTGCAGGATGCTCGGCGGATAATGTCGATTGGGCAAACACCGACTACATAATCCCACTTTTCAACTGGGAAAGAAGATTCAAAGTAAAACAAGTAAGGAAGGGCAAAGTTCGGGTGTC
>NW_017536730.1:123588-277766 GCF_001853355.1 Bactrocera latifrons | reverse complement strand
ATCTGACTCTTTTAGTTTTAGGACTTACAAACAACCGTTATGTGAACAAAACTATAATACTCTCTTTAGCAACTTTGTTGCGAGAGTATAAAAAAGCTGGCTTAAAGGCATGTTAACTACGCGCAACAATCGAAACATTTGTATGGATTGCGCGAATGTGGAAGATGGAGTTGGTGCGGAAATATAATATCAGGAGCTAGGCATAAGACAACCTTTTAAGTTATCGGACCACTGCAGTATATTTCAAGCTCAGGTCTTTGATATTGCCAAAGTCGTGAAAATGGAATCTAGTGCACATGCAGGCAATTCCATAGCCAACATATACGTAGACAGCAATCAAGGCAGTAACAAGTAAGTGTTGCCAGAAGTAAGCAACTTCACTTCTACTGGATGTCAGGCCACAAAGGCATTGAGGGCAATAAATAGTGGACGAGATTGCCAAGAATGGTGTACAGCTAACATTCCAAAACGTAATCAACATTGGGAAACCTTAGAATTGTCTTTACGGCGATCTCGACAGAAGCACGGTAAAGAAAATCCAAAACCCAATGGAAATAGCTACCTTTGTACAAAAGTCATGCGTAAAACGATAGATCGGAAGTACACAAAATTGCATCAGGAAAACAATGGGGCATATTTTGTGCACTTGTCCCAAATTGGTAGGACTACGCGGTAAGCATCCTTGGTTCCCATGGTATTTAATAGAGGGTATCGATCGTGAGGCTGAGGTATCGCGGCTAAAGGATGACTATTCCTTTGGAGCTTAGTAACTGTACTCCATTTGGTATCGCAAAGTACCAAAACTGACCTTATTGGTCTACTAGATCAATCTAATCTAAACTAATTTAATGTACTCTATTCAGGGTATAATAGTCTTATGCCCAGTTGGGAACTATATAGTCTAATTTCGATTAACTCATATGGTTGCCAACTTCACTTCAGGAAAAAGTAGGCATTAGCGTACTTTCCTTTAGTAGCAAATCAACTTTTAGTCGTGATATTGCCCTCCAAATACTTCGGAAAGATCACCCTTTGAAACAAAACTTCGAGCCTCAATATTTTTAAAACTAAAGCGCTGCTTTCTTTAAACAAACTAAGGCAAAGATATCAACGAGTAAACTTCACAAACCAGAACATGTTTATCTTCGTTTAAACGAATGATAGTCACATATATATGTCTTGTATATCATATTGACATGCCGTGACAGCACTCGTAGAGCCCGGCGAGTGCGCATTACATATGTACACGAAGTCGATTGAAATTTCGACGTTTGCAAAATATTCATTACTTCTTTTTAATGCTTGAGTAATGCTTGAACTTTGATCTGAGTAATTGAAAGAATTTTTGTGCGCCAAGACATGGCAGCCGTAAAATGCAGTTAATTTTGAAGAAGCTTTCGCGAACTCATAATAATGGAATGCTATCAATAAATGTGTGCTTTGAAAGCTTGTGGGAGGTTGTCGGCGAATTTCAATCGCTGTCCTATTAATAATCATTTTAATAAAGATAATTAAGCGAACACAAAAGCTACCAGCAGTTGTTAACGCGAATTTGTTTTTTATGCCGGAGGAAGTGAGGCGTCAACGATTAATTGAATTAGAAACGCTGATCGGACGACAGACAGCAGAAGGCAGAAGCAATCTTTGGTGATCAATTGGATTGTCTGTTAGTTGAAATTATCAAATACTTTTAAAGTTGAATAATCTGCGAAGCATTTGATTTAATGCCCAGCGTTGAGTAGAAAAAAAGCTAAGCGCATTAAGATACGCTTAAGTGGACTAATGCATAAGTGCATAAAGTGAGACATTCTGGCATTTTGTACTTAGTATCTGAAATAATAATTAAGTGGGTGGATGGAAAATAGATTATAGCGTACAAAATTATATTATTAGTTTCTTGAAAGCTTTTAGTAGCTTCCACAATATGTGTGCCTGATATTGGACGTTTAAAGCTTGCTAGTACTACTGCTATTGGTGTTGTTATAAAATCGAAACGAAATTACGAATTTCCTTTTCTTCTTCTTTTTTGGTTGGAATTAAGATATACAAAATCAAAGAATGCAATTGATGTAGAGTTTGCACTACGTGACCAATGTTGACTTTGAGGTGACCTTTTTATAGATATATGTATCTTTATACCGAGTCAACAATATGATTAACATTTGTCAGGTACACAAAACATCATTAGTTCTCAACTGCAGGAGGGTAAAATAAGTCACTTCCTGCATTAGCAGCACAGTATATTGAAGAAGCTAAGAACTTCCGCTCAACCAAAGTTTATTACATATAATGCAAAAATAACAAATAAGTTTAGAACCATTTTTTTCAAGCTTTCATTATCGTTTTCTGTCACACAAAACAATTTTACCTCGAATAGCGTATTTGCCTCGAAATTTATAACATCCAGAGGGAGACGTCAGAGACCCTTTAAAAAATGCATATCAGGTATGCTTTTTAAGAAATTTAGTTTTCAATGAGGCAATACGTTTTTTTGAGTAGGTCTTTTGACAGCTGTTACTTGATTTATACCCAGTTCGCCAGTCCGTGCCATAGAGGAGACTTAAATGTCTTATTACTTCCACGAAGCAATACTTAATCTGGTGGTTCCGTGGGAGAGTCTGGAAATGGGAGCAGGTTAGATTTAACGGATTGAAGTTCCGCTTTCCCTACTTAAAAAAAAAAAAAAAAAAAAACTCACGCACTAATTCGCAGTTCTTTCTGAATGAAATGGCAGCTCTTCAATCTCTTCAGGTTGCAGAAAGCAATTTTCAAACGTAGTGGCAAATCATTATAAAAATCTAAAATCTTTTCAATAACATTAAATTATATGCGGTTTAAGAATATCTCCATTTGTGGGAACTGCCGATATCGGACCACAACAGCAAATAGCTGTCATAAAAATAGCTCGGCTACGTACCCTAAATTATTTGGAAATTTTGAAATATGAACTAATAGCGAATGGATTTATACTTGTATGTAAGTATTTCTCTTTTACAGGTTTCAATTTCGAAGGCGCTAAAATAAAGCTAATGGTCCATTCAAAAAAAAAAAAAAAAAAAAAAAAAAAAAAAAAAAAAAAAAAAAAAAAAAAAAAAAAAAAAAAAAAAAAAAAAAAAGTATATATTATGAATTTTGTATTTGTAGCGGTTTCTGTTGGTACAAATTTCACCTAGTCTACACTTTCGTCTTCACTGAAAGCAACAAATATTTGTATACACCTACTTTGCTATTTTCAGATTTCAAATTTAAATTTAGCCGTCAATGTCAAAGCATCGCTGACAGTGAAATGTGCAATCAACAAGTAGCAACAACAATATATAAGCTTTTTCTTGTTTTCGTAGAAAACAGCTGATCAAAACAGAGGCCTCGTGTGTAAATAGGCCGCATACCGTCACATATACTGAGACTTTTTTACAGATGATTGCCATCACATGTTGCTAATTCATGAGGGAGTTCCATGACCACATTCTCTTGCAGAGCCAACTCCGTTTTGTTTGCAAGTACAAAAACAAAAAACACTAAGTATTGGGAGTCTATAATGTGGTGCCTCAACCAACCAGTTGGCTATGTGTTTCATTATCTCTGTCACGTACGAACTTGCCGGCGGCTAGCGAAATGTGTCGGCGAATGTGTGTTGCTAGGTTGCCGGCAGTGACGAGCACCTTTGATGACGACAGCGCTGTTTGTTATTTCAGCATGTGGAGGTGTTTATGTGGCGCGCGCTCATGTGATCGGCTTGACAATCGACGCCGAGTCAACAGCGAATGTTAAGCGTGGAAATTACGAAAAGAGCTGTGTGTGTATGTTCGTATCAACTTTGGCGCGAATAGTAAATACTTCACAATCAATGGGTTTTTGTATGTCTCGCGTACTTACAGACCTACTCGTGTGCGTAAATATGTATAAATTAGTTCATTTCATTCTTTTGTTTATTTGTTCTTGCTTTTGTTGTGCCTCTCTGCTAATCGCCTTTTGTTTTGATTACGTTTTCTACTTATTGAGAAGTAAAAATTCAACCTTCAATGTAAGTATGTACATATGTATATATATACACACATATGCATGCATGTAACATCTACAGATATGAGCTGTAAACTGTTTCCTCGTTGAAAGATAGCTAGAAAGCCGACATGTGAGCAGTTAAGTAGTTTTCGTTTGGCAAACAAGTTCAAGAGATAACTTCAAAAGATTTTTGTTGGTTTTTGTACATAAAAACAAAAGTAACAATATTTACCGAGAATCATTTTTATCATAAACAAGTTTGCAATAAATAATTTAATAGCTGAACACGGCAACCTATATTTTAAATTTAGTTGATATTATGAAGAACTGACATCTGCAATGTCTATGTCTATGTGAGTTTTAAATATCCAGAGCTTAAATATATAGGTCAAATTAATGATAGAGTATTTGAGATTTTTGAAAAGCGCTACAAAGAGTCCTCTCGGTATCATTGCTTATGAAAATATAACGGATCCAATCAGAGCTCCTTTTTTCAATAGCCATTTTTAGCAGATAACGCGTGAGTTGTGTCAAGCTATCATGTTATTTTTTTTCAGTATCGTTTGGCATTTCATCACGTACAATTCATTCAACTTGATTACGAAAATTCACGTTCTGTAAAGAATGTGTTTCGCGTGATGAAAGTGTAACGAAGACCGAGGAGAGTTGATGTATGGAACGACTTGACGCATTATACGCCGAGATCTTACATTTAAAACGTACAAAATACAGCTTGCTTAATAAGTGAAGCCACTCAACCTTCCCAAGTGACATCGCTTTGCTCTGAGGGCTCTTGAAAAATTGCAAGAATATCCAATGTTTTCGAGCTAAATTTATTTCAGTGATGAGACCCATTTCTGGCTATGTAAACAAGCAAAATTGCCGCATTTGGGATGAAGAACAACCTGAAAAGGTTCAACAGCTGCCATTTGATACAGAAAAATTAAGGGTTTGGTATGGCTCGTGGGCCGATGGAATGGACGGTTTATATTTATTCTAAAATAATGCCGGTGGGAATATAATCGTCAATGACGAAAGCTATCGCGTCATGATAATCGACTATTTTATGTCTGATTGAAGCTCGTAATCTAGGCAATATCTGGTTTTATTGAGAGAGCACTTCTGTGAGCAGATAATTTGACATTTTTGGTCGGAAGATTGGACACCAATATCGTGTGGTATTACACCGTTAGACTTTTTCTTGTAGGGATATGTAAAGCCTAAATTTTATGCGGATAACCCCGCTTCAGTTCCGACGCATCACGCTTGGCATTCGCCAGTTACCAGTCGAAATGCTTGAACAACCTCTTCCCAGAAAGTATTATAAAACTAGTTATATATATTTATCAAAAAAGTCTTGCGGTATTTTCGCTATTCGTCGCATCGGGTCATGCTATACCTTTTTGGAAAGCTCATTTCACGCGCTAACACGTGTTTGATTGATTGTCGTTTCTTTTAAGTCTCTTTTAAGTGACACCGGTATAGTAGCAGCCGTAGTATTGGTCAAGAGCTGGGCATGAGTCATCAAAAAAAAATTTTATGAACAATTGAAAATTCAATACAAATGCCGCAAGACTTTTTTGAAAACCTATTATATATGAATGATCAGGATGATGAGAAAAGTTTATATCCGTGTGGTCCGTCCGACCATTCTTCCATGCAAGCTGTGACATGAATAGCAATTGTAATATCTTGACGAAGCATAGTACCGGTACCTACGTGTAAAAAAGGCGTAATAGGACCGTTGCCACGCCCACAAAGCGCCATTAAGCGAAAACCCGTGAAGTGCCATCACTAAGCACAAAATTAAGATATAAAACTGCAATGTAACTGTATGGCAATTACAATTGAAATTCGGAGAGAATTAATTATGATTATCTGACGGTAGAAACTCTCTGTATATAAAATTATTCGAATCGGGTACATACGACCCTGAGACCCAAAAAACCTAGTATAAAGATTTTCGAACTTCCTTATAACTTTGTACATCATATATCAGCCTATATTTGAGTTATCTCAATGAAAATTACAGACCGTGTTTTACTCGTAACAGTGTATCTTCGTGCTTAAAATAAATAAAATTGAGGACGCTTGATCTAGGTCTCATATAACTATTACCCGGATTTTCTAACATCCGGCCGATTGGTGATTTTATGTGAGGTATCTTAATGAAACCCAGAGAACATTATTTTAGTATGTGGCATGATCATAGTAAGTGGATAAAATCGGCTCGGTACTACTTCCAAATTCCATACACAAGTATTGTATACATATGTACCATTTAATGATTTTCGTTTTTATGAGTTATATATAGTATATGTCGCCTTCAAAGTAATATATAAAATTAATTGCATTCCAATCTTCTGGTTGAAGTTATACACCTTAAGGTATTTCCCTGGCTTTGACTATAGCTAGTTGATAGAATATAAATTGTTCGGTTGCACACGAACATAGCCCTTCCTTACTTGCCTTATTTGCATTTCGCCGCACACAGCTGCTGAAAATGACTATTGTATGATCACGTGAGACTTGTCAATTACTTCATCATGATTTTCTTGATGTGTTTGTTTCAATTGAAAGCTTTGCTTTGCATATACGAACGACTATGTGTCATAAACCTCGGTTCGTAAGCCAATAAGAGAGGTTACGGAAAGCAAGTGTTTTCTTTTCATTTTATATCGCCATACACACATTTATGAAGAAAGAGGAAAACTAAAGAAAAGTGCGCTTGCTCGATAGTTTGAGAGAATTTGAGAAATTCTAAATATTTCCCAAAATAAAGTTCAAGTCAATTGGAGTCAATTTGAAGAAAACATTTCTATGAATTTTTGGTAGAAAAAGTAAGATAAAACGTTATTGAAATTAACTTTATTTTAATTGTATAAAATCGAAATGGTAATCATCGTTTACTCTCATTATCAATGAAATCACCACATGACCATTTGTTACGTAATCACTGCGGCCCAGTACTACTTCACTAAACACTACTTTAGCATGCATTAGAGCAGTTGTAGTAGGCTAATATTAAGTTATCGAGTGAATGCACGCTGAAATATTCTAATGAGTTCGGCAAGTACGAATGGAAAGAGTTTACAATACATTGTACCAACAACTGTTCACATGCACGAATGCTTCCCATTTCTAGTTATGTGATCATAACTCATTTGACATTTGGGAAATATTTACGACAGTTATTTGTTCTTTACTACCGCCTCGGCCACTGTCATGTGTATCAACAAATACTTGCCTCTACATTCGTAAGTTTCTTTGCATTGTATTTTTATGTGTAATTAACGAGTGCTAATGACAATTGCTACACCAATGACATTCGGTTTAAAATACGCACGAGGGAGCGGCGGGAATTGTTAGCGCAGCTCGGTTACTGGAGTATACTATACACTGACAGCGACAGCGACAGTGACAGAGTGCACGACTAGCCATTAATATAGGTATCACATGAATATGACAAATTAAAAAGATAGCCAATTATAATGTTGTATTTACGAATGAAAATACACTTTTATAGCTTGCGAAATAAGCTTATATTCGCTTCAGTTCAAATGTGAATAGTTGAGCTGGAGGTGATGACACTTTTATTAGGTCAACATTTATAATATTTAGCTGAAAATTTAGAAACCAGCAAAATGAAGTAGTAGATGACAAAGTATTTTTAATTTGAGGCAACATTTTTCATAAAGGTCTCCCTGTCATGTACTTACATATAATATATAGAGAAGAAAAATCCACATCCAATAGCTGTGCCAGTTAAAGTGAATTACGACAAAGTTAGTTTGGCAAATTGAGATATTATTACAACGTAATATTATAAGAAAATACGCGGAATTTCACAACAATCATTTAGCACATACGCTTTGTTAATAGCAATTCTCTACTATTACAGTAGAGCATCTGTTTGTAGTAAAACAATAGTTAACTCAGATGAAATTTCTCTGAAAACGTTTAAAACACTTAGCATCTTATCATTTATTTGCTAAATTTTTTATACTATCGCATTTTTCACTGACACAGGGTATAGTAATTTTGTTGATCCAACCGTTGTGTGTTTCACCTTGCACTAATAGAGATAGATAGAGTTATGCATATGAATAGGAGTTTAAATCCGGGTGACTGTTTGTTTGCTCCCCTCCTTCGTGCGTACAAACGATAACGATACACGTGATCCTTGGCACCCAGTAGGGGTTAGTAGTGCAGATGCCCGGAATCGGTTGATTACCCCACCCGCAAAATACAAATACGTTATACAAAAACAACACATTATACAACCGTGATAACATAAGAAAAGAAGATAAAACGGGAGGGCTCTGTCGTAATCGTTGCCGAAATTGAATAGTGGGTGAGGTGCCGCTAAACCTTACGTTAAAATCTATATTTTAGGAATTAATCGATCGTATCATCACAACACTGAAATCGAAATACAAATACGTCTACTTCCCATTAAAAAAATGTTTAAATGAAGCTTGTAGTTTACAGTCAATAAAACCTTGAGCAATTATTGCCTCTGAGGTATATGTACCACAACTCGGATGATAATTTTTCAAGTCCCCAAATGACATGCCATATGGTCCTCAGTGCCTACAGCTGATTTTTCGCACAAATATCGGCAAAATTTTGTGATGTATTTATTATTGAATTTAAGAGCAATTTTTTCTAATAACAGACCTTAGGTCAAAGCAGGGCAGACTCGTGGAAAATGCTTCTGAATAAACTTGAGTTTTGTCACTAGTTGACTCAGTCAATCCCGAGCTGCTCTGGCCTAAATACTAGTGATTTAATAGGGGGATTCTCCTGCGCTTGCAGTATTGCAGATTGCAAAATTCCTATACCGAAATATACTAGGTCACGAGTGCATTCATTGCAGAAGCTAGTGTCATATGAACTATATGCATAGCTATTGTGAATTGGCGCATCTTCTGCATTCATTCTTAACAAAAAAAAACTGTAACAACTCTCTATAATTTATATAGAAATTATAAAAATCTACTTCAAATTTACCTTCCTCAACAATTTAACATCAAAATATGTATTTAGGTAAAATGACAGCTATCAGAGGGTTGAAATTATTTTTTTACGTATTGTTACACGAAAATAAACATGGATTTTGGTCTGACATATTTTACAACCATTGCAAATCATTTTCTGCCTGTGTTCCAAGAGGAGATATCTGCAATTCTTTGCAAGGGTTTTGCAAGAGCAAGAGAATACCCCTAATGCTGTCCACTTTTTTGTTGCCTTTATCCTTAATAATGCGATATTTATTTCACTGATTCAATTTTTCCTTAGGTACCCAATCTTTAGTCACTTCGGAGAGGTTTATATCACATACATACATATATCTCTTTTGAGTTAACTTGGTTGATTTCAGTACCAATATTTATTACAAGAAGCAAAAGGTAGTAATGAGATTAAGTGAGTCAATAGTTCAATAAGATACTAAACAACACATTGCAATCCGAGTTTATTGTTAGGTTAGGTTTCATGACTTTCGAGTCCATTTTGCTCGCTGTGCTGAGAATTTTTAGTCGAGTTAATCAATGATAGAAATAGAGATTCGTACCGTACTTTTCGAAGAGCGTTTGACATAAAAATACATTAGTTCGTGTTGTCATGAAGGAAAGTGGAGAAAATATTGGTACGCTGATTTACAATATATTATATATTTGTATAGCTCACTTTGATCATTCTGATTCAAGCAATTATTTTTAGTAGCAACTGTTGCGGTATACACTTAGTACTTACAATTAACTTTACGAAACTGGAAAGGCCTGAGATTAGTAATAGGCGAATATTATGGATAAGCATATGAAAGAATTTGAATGAAGTCTGGCAAGTAAATATTTGCTTTCTTCTAGAAAAAATGAAAAAAATGAAATTCCGATACTTTGGATAGGCTTAAAGACCATCGATTAAAGTTAATAAGTTCTTAAGTTGCTAACTCCGCCTGAAATTTTATTTTTTCTATAAATATTTTACTAAACTGTTGCTATAAATACGTAATCAAAATGTATTTCAAATACCTGAAATATAATCGAATATGTGTATGCATTGTCGTTTCGAAGGGAAACACCAGTAACAGATCAATCATCGTATGCAAATATATGTGCATTTAATAATTAACCCAAATGTTATCGATTTAAATTGTAAATATCATTACTATCATTATTACTCGTATAATTCGCCACTCGAAGTGCGGCAATTAACCGTTGTATTATCATATTAAAAGTCAACAATATCAAGAGCAGTGTGATATAAGAAATATCTGTATTTGTGATTTTGTTAGCAGTGAGCTCACATTCAAGTCTCTACAAGTATTAATAATAAAATGTATAAAAGTCTACTTGTAAGTCTAAGTATCTACTTATATGGTTTATCTACATATGTATGTATGTATAAAATACTGTGAATATACGGAATTTTTAATAGAGACTTGTTGAGATAAGAAAGTGACGTAGCAGTATGGCTTTGCTATGGCTGACGTAATAAATAAATTGATCTATGAAATTTGGTTGTCGAACATTATCTCTTTTGGTGTTTCTTATTTGCAATCAGATCATAGACTCAAATTATGTTGAGCATTGTCCACGTAATGGTTGTTTGTAATAATTAAAATTATTTGCGGTAGATGTAGAATTATATAAATGATTAGAATGATATGGCGAGTTGAGCTCCGAGTGACTGTCTTTTCGTCAGTTCATTGGCGCGTGTAAGCGATAACTTGAGTGAAAATTAAGTTATCTTGGGTTCTTAGCATATAAGTTCCTTGGCACCCATGTGTCAAGCCCACAAAATTAATATAAAATGCTACTAATAAAAATACAAAATTGTAACGGGTAATCCAAGTAGAGGTACCTTTTTCAATAGCTATTGCCTTTTTTGTAAACTCATGATCACTGAAGACCAATATGTACTGCGTAGTGGGCATTTAAGTATTTTATATATACTCCCCAATGGATGGAGCAGACGTTCCATTGCCCGACCAGGAAGAAGTTCGAATAGCAATTACCTGCCTGAAAAACAACAAAGCGGCGGGGGCCGATGGATTGACGATCGATCTACTCAAATAACGCGGCAAAGAACTGGTAAGGAGCATGCATCAGCTTCTTTGCAGAATATCGCATGGTCGGAAGAAAGCTTGCATGAGGTTCTAACGAGCGTAGGACTGAAGCCTACCGTCAACAAACTGATTGGACCTTATCAGTGTTGCCTTAGGATTGACTAATAAACAAACGACCAGATATTCACCATGCGCCAAATCTTGGAAAAGACCCGTGACAGGAAGATCGACTCAACCTTTTCGTCGATTTTGAAGCCACCTTCGACAGCACAAAAAGGAGCTGCCTTCATGCCGCTTTATCTGAATTTGGCTGTGTAAGCTGACGTTGCGCAACATAAAAAGCTCCGTCCGGCTTGAGAAGGTCCTCCGAGCCGATGGATACTAAAGGAAGTTTCAAATAAGGCGACTCCCTTTCGTATGACTTCTTCTATCTACTCTTGGAGAAAACAATACGGGCTGCATTGCTGCAAAGAGAAGGTACAATCTGCTTCAATAGTGTACAGCTGCTAGCGTACGCTAATGATATTAATATCATCGACCTCAACAACCGCATCATTAGCTCAGCTTTCTCCAGCGAAGAAAATTAGTCTGGTAGTGAACGAGCGCAAGACGAAATATCTGTTGTCATTAAACAAACAGTCGTCGCACTCGCGACTTGGCTTATCGGTTTGTCTCCAAATTAAAGAAACAAATTTGCCTTCACAAATTGATTCAAAATAACAATTCAGAATTTGCGTATGCAAATTAATCTCAAAATGTATGCGTAAATTTTCCCGAAACTAATAACTTGAATAAATGAAAGCAGTCGGCAAAAATTCAAAGAACAAACAATACGCAGAAATTCTCATAAAAAAGTTGGTGTTATTGGCCTACTTGGTCTACGCGGTGCAGTCGGCCAACGCAGACGTTGTAAGCACCTATGTATGCCGATGCATTATGCCAAATTCGTGCCGAAGCAAAGTCAACATGCAAACAAGACCAGAAGTGTAAATACTTGCTCATTTTTTGTCAATAGTGCTAGAGATAGCAAAGCCAGGCAGCATTATCAGCATTTATGACATGCTGCGGTAGATGGGGGGCGGAAGCAAAAAGCGCAATACAAATACTACAAATGAAAGCAAAAATATGTAAATATTGTATGAGTATTACTTTTAATTAACCTGTTGTTAGGCTGCGCTAAGCACCAATTTGTTGTATCGCTATATAATTGCGAAGATAAGCGTTGGATTGCATGCGTTGGGTATTTTCCAAGTGCTTTTGCTATATTTACGAACGATACGAGCATCCCGCATTTTCGAAGTAAAAATACAAGAATGACTACTGGCATTAAACAGAATTATTTTTTTTTTATATTTTGCGTGGAGAACTTGTTCCTTAGCTTTTCGCATTCTTTGCTTTATCTCTATGTATTCAATAGATTTAGAATTAGCAAAAAGCGAAATTAACTGTATATATGTATGTACATATGTAGTAAAACTATCTGAATGCATTGAATACGTCAGACTCGCATAAAATATTGCGGCTACCGCACAATTAGGCGGCATATAAATTATTCACAAATTATATATGATTGTGTAAGCGAGTGTTTGTTATCTGAAATTAATTGGGTTCGTTGTTTAATTTCTAAAATATTTGTTCATATAGAATGAAATATGAAATAGATAAGATGGTTTATGTAGGCACTTTTGTTGTACTCCTACATCATAAATATGGTCTAAGCTTTGATGAGGGAATCAGATATTGTTTTGTATACTATGAGGTTATTTCAGCGCTAGAAACTGTTTTCCTTGTTTTACTATTTAAAGCGGCGCTAAGTGGTTTTTGGAGATTGCCACGCCTCTAGTAAGACTATCTTGGCGATTTACGTCTCTAAATAACGGGCTACTTGAATTTCATAACTCGCGCCACCCAGTTTAGGCATTAATGGTTGCCAAAGTATGATGATTATTTGACATAAACTGCGAATGATGCATCAGTTTTTAATGAGAATCCAAAACTGAATGAAAACTATTTTCACAGAGAAAAAATCCAGAAAAAAATGGTAACTTCGGCTGCACCAATAATATTACTTTTATACCCTTAACAGCAGAAAAGAGCAAAAAATATTTTTGTCCTGATTTTCATTGTGGTCCCATATGAACAATTTCTTAGGAAACTGTAATGATGCCTTGAATTATAACGGGTGATCCAAGTAAAGGTACTTTTTACAATAGCCTTTTCTTCGGATCACACTTGATTCGTGTCAAGCTGTCATGCTTTTTTTGGTTCAGTATTGTTTGGCATTTCATCATGAAAAGACTTACGATTGAATAACGTTTACAAAGCGTTCAACTTTATTACGAAAACTTGCGTTCTGTAAAAAATGTGCGTACTATTCGCAACGCCGTCACCCATATCGAGACCCATCATTACTGTTACATTACATAATATTGGACGGTATAGACCACGTCCAAAATGCAATGCAGAAAATATAGCAGACGTCATGACCAAAGGGACTTAGCGAATTTATGTCTATGATCTTAAATTGAAATACAGCTTGTATAAAAACTGAAGCCGCTCGATCTTCCCAAGCGACAGAGCTTCGCTCTATGGGCTCTTGAAAAGTTTTAAGAAGATTCGACGTTTTCGCGCCAACGACGAGCCCCATCAATGGGCGTGTGATATCACACCATTAGATTTGTTGCTGTAATGTTATGTAAAGTTTAAAGACTATGCGGACAATCCCGCTTCGGTTCTGAGCTTGGAGTAAAACATAACACGTGTCATTCGCCAGTTACCAATACTCGAGCGGGTCATCTAAAATTGGACTCAACGTATAAGCCATTCGCCAACATTTGAAAGAGATAATCTTCAAAAAATATGCCAAAGAATTTTTTTTCAAATCATAATAAACATTTTCTATTAAATTTGAAGTTTTTGTGTTTTTTCCTTAAAATGATGGGACCCTCAAAATGAATCACTTTTTACTAATATCAGCCAAATTACCTTGGGATATCTTGTCATATGAAAATGGTTTCCGTATGAGGACTTGAATTTTATCGATAAATTTATATTAGATTTATATATTATAGTGGTTCTATATGAATAATAAACATATGTGGATTATTGTAGCGTTATCTTGGATAATAATAATTTCTGACAAATTTTGTGTAGATATGTTATATACAATATTGATATGATCTGAATAATATGTTTTGAAAATAAATTATTTTCCTGCACAATCATTTTTTCTAAATTTAGTGAAGACATCCTATAAAATACAAAAGTTTTCCAAACAAGAACTTTAGTTGAATCGTTTGTTTGACAGTTATATGCTATAAAGGTGCAATATAGGCCATTCCGACAAATGAGCAGCTGCTCATAAAGAAAAGGGTGTTTGCAAAATTACAGGTGGATATCTCAAAAAGTAGTTACAGCAAGGTCTGGTCAGCGCATCATATGTGAAAGCTTGTTTCAAGAGAACTAGATAGAAACCTTTTTCGAATATGGAATAATATGGTAATATTAGGAACAATTACCATTGTAAACCACCCTTACTACCATATATTAATTCTCAATTTATAATAAATTAATATTTTGTAGCGCCAACTCTGTGTTGTGATTTAAATCCAATTACTTACGCTACTTTCAATCTGAACTTTTACACATTTCGCAATTTGAAAAAAAGTGCGCTTTAATTAACACTTCCTCTGACTTACAGAGACACAATGAGTCGAGTGAGCGGCTTGAGTTAAGGAAACTGTCATGTCACATGATACAAGTGGAGGTGTGCACATCGAAAACATAGCATTCAAATACCGATTCTTTTGTGGGCTTTCAAGAATTTCCTTGCCTTATGAATGTGCTCATTTAAGCGTTTGTATGTATATGTGTGTGTATAGAGCCACGCTGAGTACTTGCAAGCGGCTGATTTGGATAAAGACATTAATCTTGATTGCAAATAATAACACTTGCTTCCTCAATATTCGACTTATATGATATAACGCACGGTTGCAATATATATCTATGTATGCATATAATGTACTTAAGTCCGGAGCCACGTGAAAAGCGCAGTATGATACTTATCAAGACTAACGAGAAACCTTTCGATATATAATATTTTTGTTGTCTTATTAAAACATTAATTCTTCAATTTAAATAAACTCATCTCAACTAGTAAGGACGCGGGAGCTCCGACGCGGCGTTGACGATGCAGCTTGTAAATTTGTGCCACATTCGTTTTTGTGATTTATGTCGAAAGTTAATATGTACACTTATGCAGTAATCTTGCAGGCGTTGATTGATCTAAAATGCGCCGCACTTTGGACTAAAACAGAAAAAAACGTTAATTTCGCTGGCATCAAAGCTAAAATACCCTTCACAAATAAGAAATATTTATTTTGCTTCTTGCTAAATTGCGTGCAGATATCTCGTCAAATGAAAAATTGTTATTTAAAAGCACTTGATTCCGATCGTTCAGTGGTATATTCAGTTTGCCACGGAGCAAAGCATGTGTGTGAAACCTTAGAGCGATATCTCAAAAACTCAGGGATTAGTTGATGTATATTCGGATCGAAGGACAAACAGACGGGCACCGATAGGTCTACAGATCTTATACTCGTGTATACATGTTTTATAGGGATCCTAACTACTTTCTGGGTGTTACAAACTTTGTGACAAACATCATATACCCTGTTCTGGGTATAATAATAAAAATGTACCAAAACTTCATACACATATTCACATTAGTGAGAATCAACTGCCTTTATGAATCAATGTCTGAATTTGGTATCCCCCTAAAACTAATATGGCTGTGTAAACTAACGTCGAGCAATACCAAAAGCTCCGTCAGAATCGGGAAGAACCTCTCTGAGCCGTTCGACACCAAACGAGAATTTTAGACAAGGCGACTCTCTATTGTGCGGCTTTTTCTATCTACTCCTGGAGAAAACAATTCGATATTGATAACATTGTACTAGTATTTAGATAAGGAAGCGAAGCAATTGGTTCTGGTAGTGAACAAGGACAAAACGAAATGTCTCCTGTCATCAAACCTCACAGTTGACAGTTTTAACTTTGAAATCGTAGATAATCTCGTTTATCTTGGAACCAGTATAAACACCAACAACAATGTCAGAGTTTTCGAAAGAAAGGTTCTGTGGAAAATTTATGATATTTTGCACACTGGCAACGGCGAATATCGTGGTCGATAGAACAAGAACTGTGCGAGAAATACGAATGGATGAAACCTACTCTAACTGTAGTCAAAACCATAATACATATAATACTGATTCTATTCCTATTCCTATTCTTATGTTGTCATGCTTTGGCCTAAGCGTTGACAATTCTTACTGTACTTTTGTCATGCGCTGTGACACTATTTCTTAGAAATACATTCAGATAAAAGCAACTCTTCCTAGCTCTCAGTAAGCAACCACTCTAGGTATCGACCCACTTTAATGTATCTACATTTCGTTGCATTTGAATTGTCATCAGCACAGCGTGAAGAAGAATTGTAGGCATGCGATAAATAGCGTTTCGTTTTTTTTTTTATTCCTAAATAGATGACAATTGTCCAGTTGAAAACAATTTGATAAAAATCATGCAAATTTTCAATGAAATCCATTCACAGCTGAAATCACTTATGAGTCAAGCATATTCAACCAATTATTTACTTTCTATAAACAGAGTTCCTTAAAGCGCGCGGTGGTGTTTTTAATACGGTTCCAAATATACGAAATATATGATTCAATAATATCACATATACATATTTACCGTGAAGTTAGGATGGCTTAAAAAACTACAAGGAACTAGTAGGCCTAAATATAACTGTTTTATTTCCTGTCTTGAATTGCATGAAATATTTTATTTATTAATATAATCAAATATTTACAAGGTAATGCGAATGAAGATTTTCTTATAACACCTTAAACGTGGTATATTAAGTTTGCCACGGTGTTTGCTCAAAAATAAAAATCGTAGGAGACCATATAAACTACATATGTATATTAATTGTCGGCATTTTACCTGTTGGTCTGTATATAAGCAAATTAGTCCCTTAGTTCATATTATATCGAACGCGTTCTTTTCTCATCAAGAAGCTTCTGATCCGTCGGAACTGCCATTATCGGACAACTCTAGCATATAGCCGTCATACAAACTGTTAGATCGAACTCAAGTCTTTTATTTAACTAGGTAATTAGGTATTGTGATCTCTTAATTGGGAACTAGTTGGGTGATGTCCTTGTAAGAATAAAGGCTGACATCATCGTCATCCAAGAAGTGGATGGACAGCACAAGGACAGTGGCTATATAAAGGAGTTAAAATTCGGTGTGGGATTCACGGATCAAAGTGAATTTCTTAGAGCATCTAATTTCTAAGGCTCCTTAAATCCAGCTGCAAACGAAACCATTGGTTCCCGAGAAAAAAAAAACAGCTGGTCTACCTCGCAACGGTTCCATCAACCTCAACACCTTCGTGATGGGGAGATACCTTTGTATAGTAGTGTTGTAGCGAAACGCATTTCCAGAGCTTAACATGCTGGCCAACAGAGGTAATGCTCGAAAATTCTACGAAAAGATGCGGCTTCTTGTAAATTAGATATGATCTAGTGACTGATACTCAGAGCATGCTAAAATTATGGAGGGAACACTATTGAATGGCAGTAATGGCGTAACATCAGGAGGTGGCGAACCCGATTCCATAGGAAGAAGAAGCCTCCAAACCGTTGGAAAGACCAGGCGTTGAAAGACCTGGGTATAATTGACACAATGAGCGAATAGAAAGAATGACTGATGCACTGTCGTAAATTGGTTACAAACTAACTTCACTGAATCGGGAAATGGTTAATAGTCAAAGAAATGTTTTGGCAGAAGCTAAGATTTGATAGTGTTACTTATTACAAATATCCTATAACTAAAGACATTCAAATTAATGACCAAACATTTAACGAAAGTTCTTGAAAGCAATGCTAAACAATTTAGTCTATAACATACCTAAAGCTGTTGTAACTAAAAAATCTTTCAGTATATCATAAATATCTACGACATTGGAAAGGTCGAGTTCTGGAGGTCTTTCGAACAACTATAAATAATAAAGAAGGTGCTTAAAATATTTTTGTAGATACTTGACTACATTTCGTTGCACGGCTGTATGTCATTAGGGTGTATTAAAAATTAGGCTCAGTTTTCTCTTGCATAACGACTATGTATGACTCCAAATAGAATAGCAACTTCATTGTAAGTGTTATGTAAATATTGGGAGAGTATTTGATAGGCTGGAATATAAGTTGAAACCACCATACGATGAAAGCCATTTCGGCTTCGAAAATTTTTACTTTTCGAAATGATTGAATAAGCTCATGTTTGTTAAATATTAATAAGTGTCATTTAATATAAAAATCCTAATTTATTTTAGCACAATGAATTAATACATAGAATATTCTTTATAGCGTAGAGGTAAAGAAGTAATCAATCATTTTGACAGCATCGAGACTTTACTTTCATATAAATATTAAAAAATAAAACATAAACAAATTATATATTTTTTAGCACAAACTAAATTAACAATTCAATTATATAATTAGCTGAGATCACACTGTTGAATGACGCATACAGCCGCCGTTACATTTTCATCCATTAATTTGCAGAACTGTGAACTATTTCTATTTAGAGCTCAGCGCATTTACTGCGATCTACAGACACCAGACACTACTTATTTCAGCGCTGTGCACTACAGTCGCATTCAAATTAATGGAATATAAAAGCATTTAGACTCTAAGCACAATTATTTCATTTATTAAATATTTAATGTCAAGCTGCATGACAGTTGTAAGAACACAAACACCGTTAGATACACACTTTTGCTTAAACTGCTGCGGAGCGCCGTGTAATTGATAAAAGATTTGCTGCCTCCAAGTGCATTTAAAGTACACTGTAATTTAGAACTGACACAACAACAATATATATGTATATATGTATTTTGATATGTTTTTATCAAACTAAAAAGGAACTTGAGGGCCCGAAACACCTGTGGCTATATGATAAGCACAACGAACCGCACGAACGCAGCGCAGAACCGCAACTGATAATACGCGGGCCGTCCGATCGCGCTGGATCCCCAAAAAAACAGTCCAACTTTACTGAAATCAAGCTGCATTGTACACACACTCACGAATATGTATATGTATGAAAGTATGTCTGTATGAATGTGTGAGAGCGGTTGACTATGCGGAGCGCAAATGGCACGCCGGAAAAAGCTAGCTGGAGCAACGCAAGTAGTTTGCGACACTCGCCGGTTTCTCGCATGCGATAAAAATGTTGGCGTTTCATGAATGAACGAGCCAAGTGAATCATATGCTGACTGTGAATATTAATAAATTACCTTTGCTTTCACACACACACACTTAAACTTTGAGTATTATTTGTTGATGTATGATAATGAATACTTATTTGTATACTGTGAATGTGCATTTATTCGTATATGTGAGTATCATACATACATACATGTAGCGACAGTTTACAGCGATAAGCGCAGACCAACACTTGCAATAACGCACACGTGTGGCTTATTTTAACAGACGCAGACATAAGGGAGATATTAATGAAATCAGTTGGTTGGTGATCCCCAGTACGTCATCGCTGCCAACAATTGCTACACTGGAAAAAATAGATAGATTGTAAGATTTTTTCGTAATGCGACCTGTCGGCTACTAATTGCTGCATTTTGGAAGTCAGAAAATAAAACTCTTGTTGTCAGATATTATAAGACGTTGAGATCACTCTAAATATCCTTGGCGAGATGTACGAAAGTGTGTGCATTCAGTTATTTAATCCTTCATCTCGCAAAGGTGGGACTATCAGGAGGAAAGTGTTTCCGCTTTCTTACAAACAGTTTCTACAACTGGCTTCCGGTAGTATTCTCAATCCCAACGTGTGCATATCGATAGGGTAACGACAAGTTAGATATATTTTCTGCCCTTACAACAACAACTAACCATTCATTAGTAGAACGCATGAAGAGCGCGTAGCTCTGACATTTTCTCATTCTTGTTATTGCAGTCATTGGTATCGTTGCAATTTTTACTACGATAATCTGTGTTATGGATAGAGATAGGTGTAGAAGTTCAGTGAGGAAAGTTCCCTGAGCGCCATTCACTTGTGAGTACCCAGAAATGATTCTTTTACATATAGCTCAATCAGCTCACGACTGCCGGTCTTAGACGAAGTATTCTCTGGGTAGCCAAAAAACGTCCGTTTGATGGCGAATCATCCTTTCCTAGCGTTCTGCGTTAGCTTTGGGATTTGTCACATAAAAAGACACCGTCAATGAAAAGGACACAGCAGCAACTTTTAAGAGAGCTCCTTTTTGATTTAGGAAAGGAAAAGTATCAGCTGGAACGTTGAGGAGTGCCATGCCGCGGTGGAGAGTACAAAGACTGCCTAGCTCTGAGTGACTGCGAGTTGAAGAGAGAAGCGAGACTATTTTGAATACAAAAATAGAGAGAGGCCGAGATGCATGAGTACGAAGAGCTTGACAAGCTGGCGGACAGAGGCACTACAGAGGACTAGCAGAAGGTTTCAAGATCGGAGCTTACTCGTTTAGAACGTACCGAGGTGATCTAGGGATTGATGCTCAGAGTATACTGATATTAAGGAGGGAGCACTGCTCCGGTCTGCTGAATTTCAGAGAAAGCATAACATCAGGAGACTGGGAACCCGATTCCCCAATCCATGACTATGGGCTAAGCGTCTCATTGTCCGACCATGAAGTAGTTCCAATATCCGGGTGTCTTTAACCCGAAATTATTGACCATTTGGATAACTTTACTCCATATGATTGGTGATTGTATGTGAGATGCCTTAATAAAGCCCAGGAAACATTTTTGTTTATATGGGACATGACAATAGTATGTGCTATTGCCAAAAATACATAAAAATTTTACTGTATTTCATTGTACTTTGAACGTTCCAAGTTGCAAAAGTATAAAATGTTCGGTTAAAATCGAACTAAGGTCGTCCATATCAACATCCTCCAATTTAGGCTCGGAACTGTCATTAATAATAAGTTTATAGCCTTTCAAAGAGAATGTAACATTGCGGTCGATTTCATTTATGAAGATATGTGAATCAATAATTTCCTCTGCCCATAAACTAAATAAACAGTAATGTAATGGCGTCCAAATAATGGCTTTTGAATTATTCCAAATGGAATAATTTTGCTAATTTATGTATCAATTCTTCCGAGGGTTTTCTTCGACACACACAGCAGCGTAGCGTGTTCGATGCATACTGAACGTAGTCTCTGATGATACACATTATTCGGTTGAGTAAAAGTTGAAACCGATCTTTGGTTGCTCGAATTACCGACTCTACTGAGCGATTATGCCAGTCAAAAATTTAACTTTCCCCACGACAGTCGGGTCTACATAACCGGAACGGACCATGACCGTTTATCTGGTCAAGGACTGTCAACTAGGGAAAATTCTAACACAAACTTTGTTCCGGAGTAAGTTTTTCTTCATGAAATGAGAAACAGTTGTCAAAGAGACCAATAGCGAAAAAAGTATTGCCTCATTGAAAACCGCATGTCTAAAAGATACACTCTGGATTATTGATACTTCACGACTGTCAATCATATCAACTGTACATTGTACTTGTGAGTATCGGAAATATAAATATTTTTGACAAGAAACTCACGACAATTGGTGTTCATGGTATGGAATTTAATAGAAGATATTAAAGGTTAATGATTTTTAAATAGTCTGCCATAATTTTCTAAGATATTTATCATAAAAATCTTAATTTTTATAATAATATATTTTTCTCTTTATGAGTAAAGCTTAAGTATACGGATGCACTATCAAACAGACCTCCATTTCGAAACTCCCTACTTTTTGAAAGAAAAAAATACAAAAACTTCGAGTTTAATGGGGAAAGTTTATTGTCATTCATTTTTTGAAATTATATTTTCAAGAGTGTCTCTTTCAAATAATCTCAGATGATCCAACCGTTGAGTCCAATTTTCATTGACTCACGTGAAATTTTGCTGCAAGCCCTGAATTAAAGCGGGATTGTTCGCATAGACTCTATATTTTATTTATCTTCACAGAAAAAAGTCTAAGGGTGCGATATCATATTATATTGGCAGCCAATCGACCGGCCCAAAACGAGAAAATTCTCTGAATAAATACATTGATCTACGGAAATAGCGCCGTCTTGTTGAAACTAATGCCGTCGAGGTATCGGGAATCAATTTCAGTCATCAAATAGTCGATTACGATAACCGTCGCGATTGACGGTTACTTGCTCACCGGTATCATTTTTGGAGAAAAATTTGGACCGATGGTTCCCTCGGCCCACAAACCACACCGAACGGTTGTTATTTCTGGATGAAATGGCAGCTATTTACTCTTCGTCCCAAATGCGGAAATTTTACTTATTAATGTATCCATTGAAACAGAAATGGGTCTCATCGCTGAACAAAGTATGGTTCGAAACATCGAATCTTCAGGGAACTTTTCAAGGTCCGTAGAGCGAAGCGATGTCACTTGAGAAGATGGAGCGACTTCGCAACATGCTGGACGTGATCTATTCAGTGGAATATTATACAATAAGGAATGCTGGATCTCAAGATGGGTGATGGAGTTGTGAATAGTGAGCTCAGTAAGTAAGTTGAACGAAGGGTACGAAAGACATTCTTTACAGAACGTGAAAATAACCCGACTCAAGCGAGATCTGTTAAAAAGAGGCTGTTGTAAATAGTATCACTACTTGGATCACCCGTTAGAAGAAAGAATAAGGCATTTTGTGTTATAATCGTAGCGAATATTTTCAGCTTTCATCTTAGTTGTAAAAAAAATGAGGAAACCTAACTAGTTTCGGGATTTCATAAGAAAACATGAAATATTCTAAGATATACATAACTTTTTGATTTTCTTAACAATTAAAAATATTTACAAGAATACGATATTGTTGTTTTGTTTGACTTTTCACATAATAAAAGTTCGAATTTTACTACAACAACAACACTTAGCTAAATGCCCAAGTTATCGGCAAAGTATCGCTAATTAGTCTTACATGCGCGCCACCTGTAAGGTATTGGTTGGCAGGTGGCCGCAGAAATTGTACCACAGAGGCTGGGGACTGGGTTATTAGCGTTCGCATCTTAGCAACGGAGAGCATGCTAGCTCGGCAATTGTTGGCATCCTCATAATTTTTACATCTGCACTTTGGCATCGACACAGATTTGCCTGCGAGCAGCGATGGCACTCGATTTAGCTGTGAAAAGCGAAGCCGAAACGTTTGCTTTAATTTTCATTGGTTTGGTAATTGAGTTCGACCTTGAATGTAGTTGTATTTTGGTGCATTTGCTCCTGTCGAATTCGAAATGTAATTAACACTTTTCACGTTGTCCTCATTACATATCGACAAGTGCTATCCAATTAAAGTATTGCCACATTTTGCATGGTAATCGTAGACCGCCAGCGCTTCGCTTATATCAATGCTGACACTGCCAATTAATTTCAAGTTGATTGTGTTTATAAAAAAAACCAAAGATTTTAATTCTAGCGTTGACATAATTTGTAATTGGCATTCCAATTACCGTCTGCGGACCCTATAATCCCGCCCGTTGGTGTTATATAACATTTGGCGGCCTATCGATGGATTAAAGCGAATGTAAGAGATTTATTTGTCATTGTTTTGTGGTTTTGCGCAAACAACAATTAATTGTCAAACTGAAATGCGAGATTTAATTAAATTTAAAATGCAATTGTTCATTCATTGGTGGTATATCTTTTGTAGAATGTGTGAATATTTATGTAAATAAGGTGGAATTCGATAGTTATTTAATTACTTCCATTTCAAGCGAATGAAAATCTATGTATATGTACTTCCCTTTTGCAAACTCTAGAGTGAACTAACGGAATTAAAACGAGAGAAAACGTTCACTTCGGGCGATACGAGCTATTCAAATTCGGCAGCGAAGACCTAATAAGGAGCATACTTTCAGCTTTTTTGTAGAAAATGGTCGGACAAAATCATGCCTGGCTATTGAAATTTAATCCACAAAAGGGGAAACTTAATCTACCTTATTAACAGGCAGACGAAAAATCCCAGATTTGAACCAAATTTTTTTCTAGTTGGATATAACCTATAAATAGCTGACGAACAATTGGTTCGCGCGATACTTTACCGTGAGTGACGATAGTTCTGCCACTTGAACCAATAATTTGTAAGTGGTTTGCTCTATCCCCTATAAATCTCATATAACCATTTAAGGACCAAAGATGATGATTACGTAAATGCCCGGAACAAGCAGATATGAACCAAACCATCAAAAGAAAAAAAAAAAATAATAATAATAATTCTAAGAGATCTTAAAGGAAAGTTGGATAATAAACTGCTTGTGGATCATAATTTTGTAGGTATAAGAAAATTTACAAAAAATTTTTTATAATCCCTAATCCCTGTAAGCTAAACTTCATAAAAATAGCTGGCTTGAAACCGGCTTTATACCCACAGTTGCGTAGGCTAAGTTGTTCAGAACGTTCCGTGCAACACTCCCCACGAAAGCTCTGTTCAAAGTCACAGCCACAAAAGCAATTATAGATTTGAGAAAGTATTTCCGGATTCTTAAATTGGAGTTCATATGTTCATATAAAAGTTATGTGTTAACTTTTTAATATGCAATTAATTCCAAGTTGATCTGTATAACACTTAACTAAATACAGCTTACATTGTTATATGCTGTATGATTCGATATCGATTGCTGGATTGACAGCTTGATTAATGAACTGTAAAACCTGTACTAATGAGATAAGAGGTTTCACATAAGTAAATGCGCTAATACCCAGTTTTATGATATGGCACATTCAAGAAATGTTGTTAATCATATAGTTTAGGAAATGTCAACTTTATTAAAAAGTAAGGCTCAACACAACAACAATTAAAAGTGTACAAGGTGTAAGGAAAATCGATTTGGTTTGTTATGACTTGCTTTGTGAAGTTCTTTCGAAGGTACACATTTCTCTGATATGGGCATATAACACTTTCACTTCAAAATTAAGATCCGATAGCCCCATCAGGGGAAATACCCGGAGGTTATAATAAAATTTAATTTTAATATTTTTTATGAAAGTTACCACTGTTATTATATCTTTCTTAAGTATCGGGACTCAGTTCGTAATAGACTTTTACTCATTTTTAAGATTTACAAAGACAATATTTGCCTTGAGAACACAAATTCTCGTTTCTAAGTCGTCTATGGTGTATCATAATCACTAAACTGTTTACCTACTTACTGTTGCAAAAAAACGATTTGATTAAAAATGATCACAACAACCGAATATCGAATATCTAGTTCGTCATATACAGTCGACGCTCACAAATTAGAAAATTAGTAGTTAGAATTGTTTTTATTTCATTCATAGTTTTTGTAAAATATCTGAGATTATTTTTTTTATTTGATACTGTTTTTATTGATTTAACCCTTTCGCTACAAGTTTTTACTCAGTTGCAAAAAAAAAAAAATCCAATTTTTTGAGTGTTTACTATAGTTGGCCCTAACAACAACAATCAATGCTCGATTTGAAAAAAAAAATTATCACAWATGTGTTTTTTGGACTGTATCCATATGGATAAATACTTCGCTTATGGTAAAGAAAAATGCTTATTATATATTCAGAAGTAAAAAATGCTAGTGTGTTTTTTGTAAGTTTTTATTTATTTCAGAAGTTACAAAACTTAAAATTAATTTATTAAATTAAAATAAACTTCAGATTCTCTGTTCTGTATAAAGAAAGGAGGAAATCCATTTTATCTCCAATACACCATTGGTAATTTTTTATTTTTCTTTGGGTATGTTCCAGAAAAAGATGTTTCTGGACTAGTATAGGATGCTCTTTGCCAACGGAATTCTTGAACTTTTTTAAATGGAATCTGTGGAGTGTTAAAAATTATTGGACTCTTCTGAACTGCCCCATCAACTACGTTACTGTCTACTATATCAAAAATCCTATCATCTTCATCGTTATTGTCTACATCAATATCTTCTATGTTGATCTCATATGGACCTTCCCTAGAAAATTCTTCTAGTATAAAGCTGTTATTTCTATCGAGTGCACCAAATAAATTAAAATAAACTAAAGATTCTTCTGGTTCGTCCAAATCAGAAACATCGGAATTGACAAAATTAGTTAAAATTTTTTCAATTTCAGCGTCCTTTAATTTTCTTGGCATTTTTTAATTAAGTAGATAATATCAGAGCTAAAACAAGAACGTCGGTATCATAGCAGCATCATACGTAAACTGATTTTATTTGCATTGTGTGGTATCATTTTACAACCACAACTTGTGTTTGCAATGTTTAAAAAATCCGCAGAGCATTTTTTTTGTTTAAACCATAAATTTAATGATACCAAAAGTTAAAATAAGTACTTTTCCTTATGTTGACTGTATTGTGCTTTAAAAAAAAGCAATTATGTGAATGTTATTTGTAAAATAAAAAAACATCTTTCCCACAACAAAAAAAAAAAAATAATAATAATAATAATAAATTTTTAAAAATGCCATATTATTCTCAGTTTTATAAATATCCCAATGTTTTTTATGTAGAGTGATTCATAAGGTCTTAAAAAACGGTATAATGTCGAAATGTAAGTCAATTCTCTGACTTGCCGTATTTTTAAATGCTTGCAAAGTTGAGTGTATCCATATGGATACAATGTAGAAAGGGTTAAGGGGTCAGTAGGGTAATCTTTTTAAATTTTTTTTTTTTGCATTTTACCCTTAGAATTAATGTAGAAACCCACTTTACCATTGGAAGGTTTCGAAAAAGGCCCAAAAATAATAATACCGCTTCGACGACTCGGGCGCTCGGAGTGCACACCTCAAACTTTAAACGCGTTTTTTCTCAAAACATACTTTTTTAAACTGGCGGACATGATTCCGGTAGAACTACTCAACCCATTTCATTAATTTTTTTTAATGTTCACAAAACGTCTGGCTATCGTCCCATAATTTTTTTTTATAATTTATTGACAATGTTATGACAAAATTTACATTAGAAAGCATGGGAAAATTAAAAAAAAAAAAACTTTTTTATTTATCATCATTTTTTCCTGATTCGGGCGAGAATCATTCAAGTACTTTTTAAGAATAAATTGGGTTTTTGTGTTTCAGATGACCCAAACAGGCGAAAAGTGTCCGCCAGTGAAAAAACGCATCTCATTCACCCAGCCATTTCTCCGACAAATATACCTCATGATATGTGAAAAAAAAAATTCTATTGTAGAATACAAATTTCTATGAAAAAAAATGTCTAAAACATGCCAGATTACCCTACTGACCCCTTACACCAAAAAGAAAATATCATCATCATCATTTTTGTCCCATGCTTGAGTTCTCCGGCATCGTGCTCCGAACACTTCAGCGTCCTGGTCTACACCATCACTACATCTATGTCTTGGTCTGCCTCTGTTTCTGTGCCCATTTGTGATAATATGCCCATCCCACTGTAGCCCGTTTAATTTAATTATTGTTGCAATATCGAGGTGGCTTAAACAAAGTCTGAAGCCCTAGGTTATACCGCTGCTCTCATATACTACCATTATCACAAATAAGTTCTTCTCTGAATTCTGCGCAACCTTTCGTTCAAATACTTTCAGCTTGTTTTCTTCAGCATTGTATAACGTCTCGGTTTTGCTGGCATATGTTTGCACAGGGGCAGTCAGTGTGCTGTAGCTTAGTGCGAACAAATAGTACTCTTAGCAGCTATTATGTTTTAGTTTATTTCCGCAGATATATCCTTCGTATTGTTAATATTTATTCCTATGTAATTAAACTTCTCTCAAAGTTGTGCTCGCCAAGGCTTAGCTTGGTCTTTAAAGATTGTGTACTCAATGCTATTTAATTTTAGATTTTTCAAACATATTTAATTTATCTTTTGGTAAAATTTCTTTAAATCTGGTGTAACCTCTCAAATATAACAAACATTAAAATAAATCATATAAATAGTTAACAGAGTGTATGCGGAACTCAGTAGCGGCTACTGTATTCCTTTACTGCATAACTATATGTTTAGCATACTTTTAGGCGCACGAAAATTGTAAAGCTTACTGTATTAATTTCAGATACACATTAGTAGATATTGCTATGCTTAGTTTTTATTTGCTATAAACTTATTTTCATAACACGACATTAAAATGCTCTTTTCAAAAGCTTTTCTGGCATTATGGATGCTTTGTAAGGGTTGATTTTATTCCAAAAATGTTCAAATAAAATATACGTTATAATTTAATTATATTATAGAGTCTATTAAGTCTGTACCGAAGTTTGTAACACCGCCGTATAACCGGAAACGTCGAGGTCTCCATAAAAACATATATTTATATAAGTGATCAGCATGTTGAGCTGAGTCTTTATTACCAAGTCCGTCTGTATCGGCGTTTATCTGTTTCTCTGAGAAATTTTAAAATTCTACAGACTTCTGTTTCTCCTGAAGAAGCTACTCAGTTGTCGGCAGCGCGATGTCGATTCACTGAAGAATATAGCTGCCATACAAACTGAACCACCAAATTAATATCAAGATATCTTCACAAAATTTGACATGCATTATTGTCCAAGACAACGTTGCAGTTTCCGAAAAAATTGTTCAGATCGGACCACTATAACATATAGCTGCCATACCGACAAAATTCATGATCAAGTCTAAACAAGAGCACTCATACAAATATATCAAATGATAATTCGGATATTTTACAATTCTTACACTGAATAAAGCCTTACTTACATATGTATAAACGTATGAATATTTTTTTGAATAACAATAGTGCTAACAACTGGGCTTTTCTTTACCGCAAAGTAGGTCGCAGCTAGCTGGAGTAAGCGCTAATAGCTAAAAGTAAGAACGTCAACAAGCGTATAACAAATAAATAACAGATAACGTATAGCAACCAAGCAATCATTTTCACATTTCACTCTTTAGTCCACTTACTATACGACTAACAAAGCGGCAGCCAATTGTGAAATTTACAATGAAAGCAAAACACCAGTTAGCGAATCGATTGAGACTAGCGCCGCAGACATTCGCTTTTGCCGCTGCCATTTCTTCATCAACTTTTGGCGTATTGGTTTTGTTACGGTTTCACACACCACAAAATAGGTGAAATATATCACCGCATAAATATACTTATATATATATATTTATATGTATATAATATATTATGCAAATTTAGTTGGTAACTATATAACTTTAAGAAAATGTATGAACTCTGCAGCGCATGAATGCTACGAAGAAGTGTTTGTAAAAACGTGACGAATATTGACATGTCCCTCCCTTTTATTTAAAACAACAATAAATTGTCTTTGGTTTTAGGCAATCTGTGCTTACTTTTGAGGATCACTCAGGGATAAGCGATATTGAGGCTACTCAGGCTTCAAACCTTTTAAAAATAGTATGCCATCAATCTATTCAAGAGCCATGTGATGTGTAGCTTATATAATATAATATGTTTAAGAAATCTTCATCTAAATAGAGGGGAAAAATATAAATCTTATTGACTTTTTAAAAAAGCTGATACATTTAGGCAATTTATTAGGACAAAGACGGCGCAATACCTTCAGATTTATTTCAGACTACAAAAAAGTTTGCTCTTACTTCAATAATTTTAGGCAAAAGGTTGCTGTATTATAAAAAGGGATCCATTCTCACTTTTTTACATATTGACCGAGCCATTCGGTATAAATTCAACCGAAAATATTTTTATTAATTATATGAGCGGTAAGGGATGTATTGACCTTATTTTTGGTAAAAGTGCATGCTGTCATTAGAAAAATATTATCTTGAATTTCAATGATAGAATTCACAGATTGACCGATATCTTCGGTAAAAAATCAGTCATATGCATTGGTGTCTAAATAATATATTTGGTGTCTGGGTCCTTGTAAGTTCTATTTGGCACTATTTGTGCAAGGTTTTGTGCTGATAACTTCATTGATGTTTGATTTGTGTATTGGAAATTGAAAGAATCTGTTGAAATATAAAAAAATGTTACATGAGAAGTAGGCGTGGTTGCCAACCGATTGAATGTATGATAGGAGTCTTAAGAAGTCTTACATACCAAATTTACCTGAAATTGGTTAAGTAGTTCCTAAGGTATGGCTGATCTAGACAGATTACAATTCTATATACAGTGTATTGTAAGGCAATAGAAAAGAAAAACTTGTAACTTAGCAAAAAGCTTTATAAAGAATACAAATTTGCACAGCCGTTTAATTGACCTCTCTTGACCTCGTAAACTCGAGATAGTCAAGAAGGAACTGTTGAGTTGTTTCACCTCATTTTCAGCGCATTTATTGATGGTAGCCCAGCTCTGGCCAAGCACACGCTCGTGGTAGGATACGGGAGCACCGATCTGCTCTCATTCTATTTATAGCTGTTCTAGGGTGTCTTTCTGTGCAAGGTCATCAGCTTTACAATTGCCTGCGAGTCCGTTGTGGCCTGGCACCCATACTAGCCCTTTCACAAAGACACTCGATGCTATTAATACCGATGAAAGCACTCCTTTAACAACCCTAGTATCGCCGCCCTGCTAACTGAGTGGATAGCCACTTCTCTGAAGGGAAAGTTCACTGCCCCTCTCCTCCAACGGTCTCTCCACCCACAACTCCAACATCGGTATATGGGCAGAGAAGGAGCCACCAGAGTTGGGTTGGCGACTCCATGATCCAAGTAATTCGGCATGAAATCAAAGTATGTCAAGATTTCTGAAACACGTGTTCTTTTAAGAACCCAGATTCTCTGAGTCTGATAGCAACTTTCGCAGCCATACAACTTTTGACGCTGTCTACGGCCACTATATGCAAGATGATGAGCGCCACTTGTCGAACGATCTCGTGTTTCTTTGCAAGTGTGGTCTTTTTAGAGCCCTCCACTACATAAATACTTCATAGAACATAATGGTCAAGTGGTATCGTAGACCCAGAGGACCACTTTCGTTGGGACATACCACCTTTTGCAAATGGCTTCTCTACAGTATTCACCACCTTTGGGTGTCAAAGAATATACGTAGCAAGTTTCATCAGTATATCTCAACTTTTACTCAAGTTATTGCTTCCGCGAACAGGTGCACGGATAGACAGTCACTGTATTAAATTGTATTGTGACGTTGCAGTTGTCAAAAAACGCTGAAATTAGGTTTAGTGAACTTTTATCAAATAATATAACATAAAATCATTAAGTTTATCTTATGTAAATATTGGTTGGTCCAAAAAATCCATGCCTATCGCCTTAAATTTTAAAAGCATATCTGTGAGTCACAATTGGCTCAAAATAAAGTGAATACACAATAAAGTTGAAAAAATTGGAAAGATATTTCTAGTCTCTTATTTAATTTACACTGTAAATAAAAATGTCAATAGACTAGTTAGCAACTTAGTGCAGTCGCTTGCGATCAAAGTCACGAGCTAAAATGGAAAAACTTTGCTATTTTACAGTTAGCAAGAGAAAGAAACATTATACACACTCGCACACACAGCAGTGTGTGTAATGTCTGAAAAAAAGTGTTTGCAAACAAACAAGAACTATAAACTACTCACTTAAAATACAAGCACGCTCTCTCATTTTCCATATTATCTCGCTCTCGCTCTCACTCTCTTTTTCTCTTCCTTACTCTCACCACAAACACGCCGAAGAGACGAAAGATTCAAGCCACAAACTCGCCGTTCCAATCGGAACAAACAAACACTTTTTTCTCACTGCTTTGAGCCTTTCTCTTGGCCATTTACGTTTTTTTGGCTTTATCTGCGACAACAACAGCAATAGCTATACTCGGCTGCGTGCACATTCGCTTTTGTATACGAATTTGGAGCATGCCAGCCAACTGGTTCCGATTGTATCTGCGAGCGGCGCTTTGTGTGTGGCGATCGTCGTTTCGTATGCGGCTCTGCCAGAACTTAGGGCAGCCAAAGCATTCGTTAGTTAACCGTTGGGACGGCTGAACGTGCAGAACGCATGCACATCATAAGCTCCGGATCGAGTTAGTTGTGTACCATATCGGGCCTTGAGTTGCTTGCAAAAGTGTAACGGTGGCTGAGTAAGCAAACGCAAACTGAGCATTTGACTTGAAGCGGTGTCTTTTGCCGACCGATTCTTATACGTCGCCACTTATGTGCGTTGTGCCCCATTTTTGAGTGTGTGAGCCATTTAAAAGTTTTCCGCTTTTCATCATTAAATATATTCAACCGAATTGAAATCGAACGTGTGTTGTGTGCAGTGCAAGAAAATTACAACTTTGTGATGTACTCTCGTATGCATGATCGCTGATCGCGTGTGGTTAAAGACGCCAGTAATTGCAGCCTATGGCGAACCAACTGACCAACTTTAACCCAGAAAAAGTGCATTGCTGACTGCAAGAAAAACACACACACACA
Organism: Bactrocera latifrons; assembly: GCF_001853355.1. Classification (NCBI taxonomy): domain Eukaryota; kingdom Metazoa; phylum Arthropoda; class Insecta; order Diptera; family Tephritidae; genus Bactrocera; species Bactrocera latifrons. The sequence continues at coordinate 245,281 of NW_017536730.1, read as the reverse complement.
CACACACACAGAAAACGAAAAAACCTCAAAGTCGCGATTGTCGTGTCCGCACACACATTCGCTCGCACAGTGAAAACCCCAGCTCGAACTTGATTTCGGCAATTCTTCATTCTGCATTTCATTTTCGTTTTCGGTTTCGCGTCACACCTCGCACGTCGAGCATCGTCGTAACACCCGGTTGGGTTGGAAATTGTCGGATTGTTGGATTGTCGTCTGGCTGGGCCGCTCGCTTGCATTCTAGCTGCTGCAACCGGCTGGTGATGCTGGCCACATTAGTCTTCGCATTGCGCTTATTGGTGTCGTGCGCTGTCTTGGCCAATCTGCACAAATACCAACGTCCGCTGGATTTCGCCTGCCTGGCGATTGTGCTCGGCGCATGCGCATACTACATTGATGCGCAGCTGCGCGAGTGGTTCTTTAGCGAGATCACACGGCTGTGCTAGCGCCTGTACGGACAGCGTGCAAGAAGCGAAAGAAGGGCAGGCATAAATGCCAATCAGTGAGGCAAAAGCATCAAAATCTATTTGCAATTCTAATTCAACTCAGCGCGGTGTTGTATATAGTGTGTGCGCGTTTCAGTTTTGCAAGCATAAATAAATTATGCAATGGAGTTTTGAAAAAGTAATGCCATTAAAATGTCTATCGGTCGCAAAAGTGGAAGTGTTGCAGCAAAATTGTACAAGAAAAAAACGAATTGGAAAAAAATATTGAAATAGTTGTGCAAAAGTGCTGATTGTATTTGAGAACTCAATCCATAAAAGTGTATGAAAAAGTGTGTACTCACCTTTATAATTCACAATTGTTACAAAATATATGATATATTTATGAAAAAAAATAAAAACCCGTGAATTTGTTAGAAAAGTGCTACAAAAATATAAAGTAAACATAATTTTTGTGGATATTGTGCAAATATGTTTAATGCTTTGTAACGTTCTATATGTAAAATATTCAATACACGAATTGTGTCATCCAGCAGGTGATTGGATTAACTTGAAATAAGGTAAGTGAGATACACAAAAATAATGCAATAAGAAATTGCCGGCGTAAACTCTAAACTACTTTAGTAAATGAGATAAAATTCTAATCAAAAGTCGCTGCAGGAAGTCGAAATAATGGATAAAGTTCAAAGTAGATTATAGAAAATGCTTCGAAGTTCCCATAATCCGCAAGAATCCATAAATATTCTTGCCATAATTTTTTATCAATATTTTTAGCACTCAAAAGTTCTGAATATAATATCATTCCAATGGCCTCCACGACTACTTTTGCAGGAACTATTTCGATGGACGCCAATTTCGAGTACGTTTGCCATTAAATGAAGTCTTTGTCATAAATAGCAAGTTCAATAATGACTTCTCCAGCTTGAAGAGACTCTGGTTTATTGCATAAGACCACAGACCCCAAAGAATAGTGTTCAATTAAGTCTTTTTATGAGCATTTCCTTTATAATTTTTTTGGTTGATAATCACTTATTAAGGACCACAAGTAATCTGCCATCATGTGATGAGTTCATCAACTTTGATACATTTCTTACATTACTTTTAGATCATGTTGGAACCGTTATCCCTTTTCATCACTACAGTTGTCTACTATACACTCCATTGTTGCAAAAATTCTGGAGGTAGTCTAATTTGGTACACATTCTGCTAAAGTCTGAAATTTTCATCAACGAAAAACAAAATTATCAATTTTTGTAACAGTTATAATCTTGCTTAAAGCCGTATCTTTCACTAATTGTCGTCTTTCAAGACCATTACATATCCCACACTTAAAATTTTCTTTACTAAGCTGCGGTATGCATTTGACAACATCACTGTTTCTGAAGTGAATTGCTTTTGAAATACAAATGCATAAAACAGAAAGTTTTGTGCACCGTCAGTCTAGCTACTGTCACGTTCGATTTTTATTAAAACCTTCCATAATTTGATGCATATTTTCGGTAAAAAGTCTGAGAGAGGAAATCACATGATGATTGTATGCACAAAAAAGTTACACAGTACCCTAAATAAGACTGGAAAATTAAATTTTGTTACTAACAAGCCGATAACTGATCAAAATAGGAAATATAAGATAAGAACACATTCAAATTTTCATTAATAAATTCATAATCTGTTCACTTGAAGGCAACAAAATTTGCTCAGATATCCAAGACAACAAAAAATTATAATAAGTTTGCTAATTTTCTAGAAAAATGCTCATTTCCAATTTGAATAAAAAATCTGAATTAAGGTAAATTTTTATTTTTGATTTTAGCGATTATTTTATGTCACACACCATTAAAGTTCACTTTTCCAAAAATGTGTACTATAAGAGGAACAAAACTGATTATATAATATATTATAATTGGTTCTTTAAGCAATAATTGTCAATGCGGTTTTCGGAAAATGCTTTAAAAACATGAATAGTAAAAAAAAAAACGTTAACCCTCTAACAAATAAGACCACCCTGCGGCGGTCTTTAATAAATTGTCACCAATTCCTAAGAAAATTTTTTGTTATCTGAAACCGTTATAAGAACCGTTAAATAATATATCATGTTTTCTCAGAATCAACAAATGTATTATGATGCTTCGTTTTGTTGTTATTGTCAGTTGAATGCAGAAATTCAGTGTTATAAGTCAATTAATTGCAGCTCCGATTTTAAAATTTTCAAAATTAAAATAAAAAGTGTTTTATCGCAATATTCATACGGAAGAATTTTTTTTTGTTTTTGATTAAGTAAGTTAATTTATTTTAAGTTAATATACTTTCTAATAAAAAATAAAAAGTAGTTCAAGTTTTAAGACCGCCTGAGGGCGGCCTTGCCTGTTTACGCGAAATTTTTCTTAGATATTTCTTTGATTGCCAGTATTTTTATATTTTTATTATTTTTTAAAACAGGGAGCACAGAAATGGCAGGAAATTTAACTTAAGTAAACTTAGTGATGAAGAGTTGCTCCAGGAATCAGTTGAAATTGACGAGGGTGATAGTGATTTTAACAGTGACGATGAATTGGACGACCACGATTATATGCCTGATGAAATCTGTAAGGAACTTGAACATGTTATTTCGACATGTATTTGGGAAATGAATGAAGCAAATGATTCATTTATACAAATCACCGATATGTCCTTGAATATAAGTTCAATTGATGATACACCTGTAGGATCGTCAATGCTTACTGAAATACCTGAAGCATCTTCTTCTACCGCAGCAAGGTCATTGACAGCAATACAATTCAAAACAAAAAAAAAAACAAAAAAAACCGCGATCTTCATTACCAATCTTGGAAACTACTGGTCCCTTAGGTGTTCCCTCTTCTGGTGGTTTTACAGGTTCAGGTATAGTTTGCACTTGATTTCCTCAGTCGATAACATATGTTTTATAGGTATTGAAAATATCTCGAAAAGTGCAAATGATTGTTTAAATATTATTTGGCGAAACAAAAATATGCGTTTTCATGTGAATGAAGTGGCCTTCCACGGCAACTCATGCTTACCACCGCGAATCAGAAAGCTTGACACACCGTTGGCAATGTTCTGCTACTTTTTTACAAAAGAACTTGGTCTATTGATTGTGGAAGAAACAAATCGAGCAGCTTATTATGAAGACATCAACAGCCAGTTTAAGATCGACGCTGAAGGAATTTTTAAATACATTGGCGTACTTATTTATATGTTATCCGAATTTGGAGAGTTATTGAATAAAAATGCTTTCACTCCAATTCAAGCATCAATGACTGTAAAGAAGTTTTTTTGATAAAAAATTATTTGTCTTTTAGAGATGAAAGCAAGAGGATTGAAAAAGCTAAGGTGATCCCTTGTTTCGTTTCCGAAAATTGGCGGATGAACTCAACTAATATTTCGATTCTGTTCCAAAGACTGCTCGTCTTTGCGTCGATGAGCAAATGTGTAGCACAAAATTAAAATATCATCTTCGGCAATATATGCCAAATAAACCACACAAGTGGGGAATAAAATTGTTTGTCTTGTGTGACTTCACTGGATTTGCGTATCATCGCTTCGAAGTCTATAACGGCGCTGGCGATAACATCATTTTACCAGGTCAGCCGGATCTTGGAAGTACTGCAAAAGTAGTTGTACGACTATTACAAACAGTACCTGAGCTAAATCGCATTCCTTATACTTCGACAATTTCTATACATCGTTACCTTTTTGGTATATTTACGCTCTAGGGGCACCTACAGCTTGGTCTCTTTACGAGCGAACCGAATACCAAAATGGAAGCTTCCCTTGGCTAAGGATGTAAAGAACGAAGAAAGAGGATACTCAATTGAGTACGTTGGGGCTGCATATGGTGTCGATATTAACACGGTTCTGTGGAAAGACAACAAGGCAGTGCGACTGGCATCAACTTACGTTGGCCATTTAAAAGAGAAAAACACGAACAACCAAAAAAACAAAACAAAAAAAAAAAAAAAAACAGCATATAGAAGTAGATTGCCCCCAAATTACACGGGAATATAATAGCCATATGAGGAGAGTAGACTTAATGACTGGACTTATGGGTCGTTATCATATCCACGCAAAGACTCGAAATCCGATAACACGCCTTTTTTTAGATATGGCTGCGACAAATTCATATATTATATTTTGTATCGACGTCTGCATTTAGAAAATTGCAACAACAATCTATCTGCACAAGATAACAAGCTGTTAAAGTTGCCCGAGTTCCGTGAAGAAATTGCTGCTGGTCTTGTCGCTTACAAACTCAATCGTCCTGCTGGTCGGCCAAGTTTCACACCATCAATACCCGCAGGAAGGAAATTTAATGTAGGGAAAAGAGCAGAACATCCAGTCGCCGATGTCCGTTTTGATCAGTATGATCACTTTCCAATTTGGCCTCCTAAAGATGGTGGAAAAAGAAATGTAAATTGTGCCTAAGTTCAGAAACGCAGTGTTTTTGTTCCAAATGTAAACTAAATTTATGCTGCTCGACTACGTTACTCGACAACTGTTTTCTTGACTATCATAACAAAAACTAATAAACTTTGTTTTTCGAATTCCCCCTAGTTATTGAAATTCTTCTTTACTTTTTCTTATTTCCTTTTTTTTTTAATTGAAACCACACCCATTTCTTTATTTTGATCTAAGCCGGCAAGGCTGCCCTGAGGCGGGCTTCTGATTATTCTCATCTGGGAGCACAAAGAAATGGAAACAAATCATATGATGATATTTTTGAGGTTTATGGTGCCTATTTACCCGAGAAAAAAATTCCCAATCTTTTCTGCCCACGATTTTAGTTTTGCCTGTTAGAGGGTTAACTTTGTCTTGACTTTGATCGATCAGCTTGTATGACAGCTATAAGTTATAGTGGTCTGTTTTGAGCAATATTTTTGGAGATTGTAACAATGGCTTGAGCAATACTCTATGCCAATTTTTGCGAATATACCTTGACAAATCAAATAGGTTTCCATAAACTTCTTTGAAATTCACCGTTAATTTGCATGGCAGATGTATGCAATAATTGTGTAATATCGGCGATTCCAACAAAAGAACACCTTATTGGGCAGCTTCAGATCGCTATCTCAAAACTAAGGAAGCAGTTTTTATTGCTATTGAGAAGTCTTACTCACCACGATAACTTTGACTCTTGTGTTTAGGTTAAAGACCTAAGAAATTCGGTAGAAATAATTTCAAAGGGATATCCTTTGAGAAAACTCAAAACAAATTTTCAAATTTTCGACCAACATAAGTGTATGCACATAAACACTTAACTTTCTTCGTGCATAGTTCTGAAATGATTACTTTAGTTATTATTCTCTTACTAGATAAGCAATGCATTTGGCTATTGGCTCAATATCAGGGGATGCTTGAGGTACTACTTTTGGGTTACTTCAATGTAGTCTAATTACCAGGACTCTCAGCGCAACTGAAATCCCGAACTTTTGAGTTCACTTTGCCGAATGAATACTTGTACTGTTATACTTTTACCAAGTTTTCAATAGAACTTAACATATGGTCAGCAGATTAAACATAGGTGATATTACTAAAATCTTAATGGCAAAACTGCAACATATTAGAATATCTAGAAAAACTGTTAGTTTTCAAAATATTTCCCTCCAACATCAGAATTTGCAAGCAGGCAACTGAAGCCGCGCCTCATTCTCAATGCAAAGATTTTGTGGAAGCTTCACCCGTCAGCAGGAATCTTAAGCCAAAACTAATGCACCCAAGCAATGTGCCGCACGTAAATGCACACTTGTGCAAAATTGAACTTTAAGCTGTATTCTAGCGGCGACAAGCCTGTAACGCAGAGTTGCCGAGACGGCCTGCTCAACTTAATGTCAGACGCGCACAAATAGTCGCAAATAAGCGACCGCTTGACTGTGACGCCCCAGCACCAGCACCCAACGACGATGACGTTGGTGAAGGTGATGGTTCCGAGCTATAAATGCCAAGCGAATTTTTTCACAAAATACCAACGTAACATAGAATATAGAAAAGAGAAGGACAAACAGTCAGCAAACACTGAAAAATGGTAATAAGAAACAAATAGAAACAACAACAGCAGCAATGCAAGTACATTTTTTTTCTGCAGCAGCAATGCTGTTGGAAAAACCATATTAATATTATACGATAGCAGCAACAATAACAGCAATGCGCCCAACGACAACTATCAACACGAACGAACACAAATCACGTTTCGTGGGAATTGAACGCTTGAGCACTCACTCGCTGCCTTCTCATCGCGCCATCGTGCGCTTTGGCAGCTTGGCTGGCTGCTCCAATGCCGGTCTCCAATCAACCGAAATCGGTATTTACCCACAGCGTCCATTGCAGTCGCAGCGCTGCGTTGCAATGCAATTTTTGCTGTTGCTGCTGTTGTTACTGTTGCGTCCACCATTGCCACTGCGGTGGCTTGAGTTTAGGTTTTTGGTTTGCATCTCGTCTTTGCTTGCAACAGAATGTTGCACTTCTACAGCTTCGCCTAGTTTTGCATTGGTTATGTATTGCCAAATGGATAGTATTACCAGATTTCTACCTTCATGGTGTCTTTATGGTGTGTATATCAGAGCTTTTTGTACCATATTTTAAATCTAGCTGAGATCACTTACATTGCCTAGTGTGGGTATAGTGAGTATTCACACTCTAAGTTTGAATTATGATGGTTAAAGCAGAGCTTAGTTAACTGAGGTTCAGATTTTCCATGCCTATTTATATTCACATTGCGACTTTGCTAAATGGTGGTTAGGGGTTCTCATGATTTGAAAAAATATTATAAGTTGTCTTTGCTAAATGTTCCAATTTGCGACAGCTATCCTCATTTTTCAATGAAAGATTGTATTAGTTTGAAGGTGAGATCTTTTCAAAATTTCGTTAGAAATGTGGATAGAATGGAGCTTATTGTCATAAAGGTTTCGGTAAATGACGGATCCTTTAATTTTCTCTGATCTGCTTTCCAGTTATCAGGAGGGTCCATATCTTTCAATTCGTGCCAAAAACATTCGATTATCATTGAGAAAAAGCGATTACTATTCATTTCCATTAAGCCGGAAATAAACGCCAAATTCCATTTTTCGATGAAAATCCGGATCATTTTCAAGTTATTGCTCAGTACAACTCACGAACATATGATGATTCTGGTGGTAAGAGGGGTTTACTTCTTGCGCCAATTTAATCTTGTAAATTGTAAACGATGTCACAGAGATGACAAACGCTTGAGAATGACGTGGGAAAGACTGATTTGGGTTTTCCTCAATTGATTAGCCTTAGAAATATTATCGACACGGGAACATTTTGTTTTGTACCTGTGGATTCAAATTCTTTCACTAGACGCTCAATTGTTGATGCGACAGGACTATTATGACGATCATAAGTTGGATGTAGCGCTCTTAAAGTTGAAGAGAAATGTCAAAAGAACGAGAAAAATTTGGCATCGTTACTTTTCTAGCGTCGTTACAAAAAAAAACAAAACAAAAAAAAAAAAAAAAAACGTGACGAGCTCAGTCAATTTAGTGTGCGTCTGTAGTATAACGAACCCCTTCCGTTCTGAAATTCTGCACACGGAACTGCCGATACCCGCGGCACGATCAAAATTAGGATAAAGTTGTCTTATAACCCTTTATGCTATGAGAAATGCACTTGTGAAGAGTATTACAGCTTGGGTGTAACCGAAGTTAACATTGCTTCTTTTAAGTCTTATACGATATCTATTGACAAAATACGAAAAGACTTTATCGACTACCCAATAATAAACCGTTTATACGAGTCTAACGAAATCACCTCTAAAACTACCAACTCTCCCAACTTTATTCCTTTCCTCTCCTCTCTGTTTGTCATAACTAACAATATATTTCAAAAATATGTATGAATATGTCAGTTGACAATCGAAGAGTGGGTTAGTAACCACACCACTGAATGCTGTGAAAAAATTACCATATCAATTATTTTATTATAAAGCAATGCATTAATAAATTGTTTGCATAATTACCGCGAAGAAATTGCATTTCAAAATTTAAACACTCAACAAGTACAACTTTCTGCTAATTTTCAGCGCCACACCTGATGGCAATACAATGTACCATTTATATACTTACACACATGCATATGTATATGCCCATATGACTTGATCAGTGCCAGTCACCTAAAACTCTACCACCACTTTACCGGTTATTTGGCTTGTTTGCAAACTCTCGCAGGCATTTATGATCAACTCAAGCCATACGAACGACTGACGGATGTCTTTACTACGCCAGCTTGGCTTGTTTAAATGTGGCGGCGGCATTGCGATAAGAACAGGAATTTCCACTCCTACATTTTATGTATGTCATTATCTGCAAATAAATTTCTATTTATTTTTGTTTTTATTTGCGAATACTCGTCCACTCGTCTATAGATAGCTGGAGCTGGAGCTATTGCCATAATGAGTATATGTGACAGTACCTAAGCGTCATTAAATGTACCGCTTTGGTCGCAGTGGAAGCTGTACTCGTGATTATCGCAAAAGTTACCGGTTGTGGTGTTCGTTTAGTCGATTTAGTTGGTGCGGTTTGGTTCGTGCCTTAAAAAAGTAATTGTAAAGAAGACCTGTAGATACTTTAATTAGTATGGTAGTATGGAGAAAACTACATTATTGCTTCATATAAAATGCAATAAATATTTTGTATGTATAAATACTTCGGCAAGTGTGGTTAGAAACTCTCGTTGTATTATCGATTCTCAATTTCGCGGAAATTAGCAATAAGAAACTTTCTAACTTGACGTATGAACATTGCCAAAAGCAATGCGAAGAACCAGATTTATGTTCTATGCTACTCAGACCAAATGTAAATCACATGACCAACTCGTGAAATGCATTAACTCACTTAATTATTAAGATTTTGTACAATTTTCTACTTGAAATTTTTTACTTCATTGTTAATCAATGGTTTACGCCATCAATTTGTGAGTTTCGCAAACTTAGGTCTTTAACTGCAGTTTTTTGAGTTCCCATATGTTAAATTTCATCGTCATCGAGAACATGGTGGGTACCTCCTCCGCAAATAAAGACATTAAATTTGATTTGGGCATATTAACTTTCGGCTCGAGTATGTCAGTATTTGATTCCACTTCTCTTGATGATAACTAACTACAAAGAGTATCTATAATTTTCTATATTAGGCGTGAGGTGATCCCAGGGTTTTCAGAAAACCCAATATTTTTAAGCATAAATTACACTTTACGATTCTAGGTTAGATTAGTTTATACGGCTGATAGATCGGCATTGCGGGGGATCATACTTAGACTGTTATGAATTTGTGAAGTCAGATGAAAAAAGGGTAGTGGAATATCTACAAGTATTATCGGCAAAACGCACTATCAAAGATCTGTTTATGTGCTTCATTTCTATTATTTTCCAAAAGTCGAACAATCGTGGAGAAAGTGTTGAGAAGAACACATCTCATCTTCTTTCAAACAGTTAATACAGCTGGCATCCGGTAATGTGTTCTATTTTTCCGCATGAATCCCTATAGGATAATGTTTAGTTAGGGTGTATGAATTAGCCCCTACTGAATTAATCCCCACCGGGCAAAATGACTTAAGCCCCACCAATTTCTCAGTGAATCTTTCCCCACCAAAAATGATGGAATCCCCACGAAAAAAAAGAATTAATCCCCACGAAAATGACTTTAGCCCCACTTTCCACCATTTTAAATTTTGTTGTAAAATTAGTGGGGCTTAAGTCATTTTGCCCGGTGGGGGTTAATTCAGTGGGGGCTAATTCATACACCCGTTTAGTTAGAACTCCTGCAACCATTGAAAGGTAGACCCTTCTGAGGTCGCCAAAGCGGCCTTCCGACGGTAAAGTTGTTGGTAGTTGGTCAATGCTTGCTGAACTTGTTTGAGTATCAACAATCCAGTATTAAACCACAAGCAGCCAATGGAGCTTCTATCTGTTCCGATTCCAAGTTGAATTGCAACCGTGAGCCGGACCCAAAGTACGGCAGAAGAGAATGGGCCTCGAGCCTTACCTAGGTGGCTGGTGTGTCCATTCCAAACTGTCTGAAAATGCCTGACATTTTTGATCATCTGTGCTTTCGAGCGCCGTGAGGTAAGGCTGTCGCTAGCAGGAACACGTAGGACGTTGTTCCAACTCCGTAGTTATTATACAGTACCTCTCGTAGCAAAGTCATCAAAAAAAAAAAAAAAAAAAAAAAAAAAAAAAAAAAAAAAAAAAAAAAAAAAAAAAAAAAAAAAAAAAAAAAAAAAAAAAAAAAAAAATTTATATTTCGTTTGCAACTACTTGTTAGTATACTCATACTCTATCTCTCTTTCTCCCTATTACTCTATTGCCTCAACTAATTGTGCAAAGAACGTACTTCGATCATTTTGGATAGTTAAGGGTGATCTATTTCGCGGTTCCCTACTTAAAAAATAAACACAGAAACTTCAATTTTGAAGAGGAAAAAATTACTTTGAACGTAATAAGGTATATTTTCACCTATACTTTAGGATTTTATTTTGCAAAAAATTTTGAAAAATAACAGAGTTAAGTGTTGTCTTCGGAGGTGCCAAAAACAAAGTGCGAAAAGATCGTAGGTCATTGTATAGTAAATATATTTAACAATGCTCAGTTTTAAACTGGTCAGTTTCTCGTTGAGCTATGATGTCAGCAATTTTGAAAAATGTCGTTTCGAGAAAAACGCGTTTAAAGTCTCAGTCATATACGATAGTACCTGCGAGTGGTCACTCTTTAGAACGCCGCCATTCAAAAAATATTCAAGATACGACCTTGCGGATTTCACAGTATATTTTTGGAAATATAAACTATCGAAAAAAGTAAAAATAAAATAAATATGGTTTTTTGAAAGTGTCACAATGGCATAGCCTCTTAAGCTTTCGGTATTATATTCGAGTTGGACGAAACAGTTAAGCATATTGCGAGCATAATTATACCAAGAAAGTAACCTTATCAATAAAAAAAAAACAAGTTCAAAGACACGCTTTGGTATTTCAACTTGATGCAAGTGATGTTTGTTCAGTTTTCTATACAAGATTTTAACACTATAAACTCATAACCCAATTTATAAATAATAAATTAATAATTATACAATTTAAAACTAAATAACTTGACAATTAATCACAGCGGTACTAAGTTAACAGAGATGCTTAAATAATAGATGACGACTACTTCACGCGCGAATGTACCGCTGTACTACTAATAGACGTAGAATCTTTGATGGCCTTCCGCTCCACACCCATTGCTAATTTGATAAGCTTTGAATAACGTGAGACTTGCTTCTGCAGATGCTTCTTGAATGACATTTCTCGACTTATGACGCGCAGATCTTCGTCACTGCGGTTGTTTAAATTCTGCACGTTCTCGCGTATTAGGGACTCAGTGAGAGAGATCTTCGATTTGGCGACGCTTAGACCACGTGTATTGCCGCGGCGCAGCTCCTCCTGATACATAAAGAGTTGATAGCCTACCGATGCTTTGTTTCTACTGTTGTTTGCATTGCTGTTGCTTTTGTTGCTGTTGCTGGTGGTGCACTTGCGCATTAAGGAACCCATTTGGTTTGGTGTGGTGAAGACGTTGTTTGTTTAAGTTCGGTTGTTAAGTTTAAGTAGCTGTTCCGACAAATATTATTATTTATTAATTGAAGACTTAATAATTTGAGCTGCAAATATTCTATTTTAAGTAGTAATACTTCCGTCAGACGGTGGACGGCACACTTTAGCGGCTAACACACGAATGATGAGTCCTTGTTAGCATGCTGTGCGTTTTTATACTCGCGCCTTGGCCGCAGCTTGTTTCGCAACTGTACCCGTGGTTGTATGTATCAAGGTGTATTTGGCCTGGCCGTAGGCCTCCTTTGTTGTATTGTTTCACATCTGTGTTTTCCGCGTTCACCGAGTCAGCCGCGAGCTACGCTCTCTCTCGCGGTTGCGCATATCCTTGCGCATATCTTTGCGCATATCTTTGCGCGAAAGGACCGCTTAATCCGCAAACACCTTTTTGCTGGGCGTTTCTAGAGCGCAGCATCGGCTCAGAAGCCGAAAATCACTTTAGCCAACAAAAGACTTCACGCAAAGGCATTTATGGAAAGGTGTAGTAAAAATTGACGCAGGACCGTTGCGCGTTTCCGCGAAAATGGCAATTAAGTGCAGCGCCGTGTCGCCACACGAACAATGTGCGGGTGGCGGTCGTGTCTAGACACAACTTTAGGCGGATTTAAAGGTGAGGGTGAAGTGATGTCAATATTTTTGCATTGTTTTGGTTTGTGACCGCTGACGTTCAGCAGGATTCTGCATATTCGTAATCCGCTAAACAAACATTTGTAAGTGTGTGTATGCGTGAATTATAAGTATATGAAATACTTGCTGATGTTTTGCTTAGACCTGTCGGCAACAATGCTAACGTTTGGAAACACTTCGAGAACAACAGAAATACCCGAACAATACAGTGACATTAAGCAGCCGGTAAAATGTTTTCATTACACGAGAATGGTTTTAGACTAAATGCCAATAATTGGGATTTCCCCACATTAAACACAAAACTGTGCCATTGAAGCAGGGGTAAAAGAAATGTGTATTTGTTGCTTAGTTTTATGTGTGGGCATAAATATTTTGGTTCGTTTTGTATAGGAAAAGTAATTGATCTTGGTGCTAACTGTACTTCATTCTCAGTTTTAGTAGAATAACTACTATAACCGCATAAGCGTTGTCTACGCCAATAAAGAAGAAGATGGAGAGCGCAACTTTATGCTTTAGAAAGGAGAAATAACTCAAAAAAAAAAAAATTATAATAATTATAATAATTCATTGATTCTCCGACGAACATTTGGTTCAAGGAAAAACAGGTTTGATTGCACGGTAGCGTGAAGATGGAAACATTAGACAAATAGCAAAATTAAAATGCAAAAATTATGGAGGTCAGAAAGTAATGCAATTTTTTTTTTAATTTCGATTAACAACTCACTAACACGACTATTACAATTTCTACACAAAAGCAAAGTAATAGGTGAATTATAGGCTAGCATAGGTTATACTGGCCATATGTCATGCTATATATAAACTTAGCGATCCTGGTTCACTTTAATACAATCTGAAGTTTACCGCCTATAGGCGTCAACGCTTTTTGCGAAGTTTAATAGAGACTTGTTATCAAATTCTAATAGTGCGTTCAGTTCCTTTAACTGCGAAGCTTCTATATATCCAAGCTGAGTTCTAGATAACGCCGAACGGAAACAGTGGACTTGTTTCAGCGTCTTATGCTTGCTTCTCTGCTTAGTCTACACGTATTATCGTTAGCAATACCAGGGGCGGATCCAGAAATAGTTTGACATCTACTTAAAACATGAAGAGTATTATATTAAATATAACAATCTTTATACAGTTTAATGGTGAAAAAATCGAAATCAAATCAAATCGATTTTCTAATATCAAATTCTACTAAATGGAAAAAATATATTATATATTATAAATCGTATATAGTATAAATATTATATAAGAGAGAAATTGCACGAAATAAAAGTGGTCCAAGTTTCGAGAATATTTCGAGTACTTCTTCTGCAGTGTCTTGAAGCATGTTCGGAGCTCGCATTCGTCATAGAAAGTATGCAGAATATGCGAAGAAAAAACTATGGTAACTTGTTGTCTTTTGTGCTTTGCTTCTGCCTCCAATAACACTGCCAGTGATCAAGTTTACCTTCCATCAAACAGTCAATAATGTTTTCTGGAAGCAGCAAACTCAGTCAATCCATCCAATACTTCTCTAGAAGTGCTCATTCAGAAAATTTAACGTCTTGTTTGTCGGCGGCAGATTCATGATTTTTATCATCAATTTTCAGTTCTGTCGCCATTTTTTCCGCGTCTGAATAAATGGATCGAAAATGTTCTTCAGAATTTTGTCTTCAATTTAGAAACATTACAAGCAGCGCACCTGATTGATGCTACTTAAAAAATTTGTTAACTTCAGACATTTTTCTTTACTGAGTCCACTGTGCGATATACTACACACTTATAGTAGTTATATAGTTTAAGTTAGCTAATGTATTTCATAAAATGTTTTTCGATGAATGGACATTTTTTGACAATGGACCTATTTTGCTTAGCTGCTATATCAGTCTACTCTGGCTATTCTTCAATAATGTGACCTTAAATTTATAAACGCCTCATTTTAGTTCTGCCACGTAAAGCTTGTAATGAATACCTTAAAAAATATATACATTTATATATCCCCAATGCAGATATTACCTATTTTTCATATACGGACTACTACACTGGCAACGTACATTATGCAATCGTAGGTAGATTAAAAAAAAAAAAAAATATGGTATCCTTGCGGCGAACAGAAGTTGTTATAAATTCTCGGTACATTCACCTCTGCAACGCATTATCAATTCTTCTCTTAAAGTAAACGAACTGTCTTAAGAACAACGAAAAACTCCGAAAACTACGTGTAACAGTTAATATCATCACTAACGACAAAATCATCACAACAAATCATAGCAATGTCCAGCAAACAGCAAGCCACTCCCGGTACTTCGCTCACCTACGACGTTTTCATGCATTTGGAGGAGCTGCGGCGTCCAACTCAGCAGCCATTGCGTCTGAGCAAATCGAAAGTGGCGCTGACCACGCATCTCATCACCGAAAACATACAGAACATACAAAAGTGCAGCAACGCCGATTTGAAGGCCATCACACGGGAGCTGCAATTCAAGGAGCAGTTGCGCAAGCAAATCAGCAGCTTGAAAGCCGCAGCAAAGCAGAGTCCAAACAGCAATCCACTCAAGAGCGCGTAGTAAGTGCAGAGCTAAGAGGAAGCAGGGTTGTTTAGTTATAAGGATAGAAGCAGTTAAGAAGTTGTTCCTTTTAGTTAAAAAGTGATTATTTTTAGTATGCGGAACTAGTCCATTTTGCATGCAATGTGTTTAGTGTTAGAAAAATTAATAAATAGTAAAAAAAAAAAATAATAATTCAAAGTCAAAAATGTATTCTTTCGATTTTTCTATAATATCAGATTTCAGTCTGTAAGGATGATACACGAGCTCCTTCCTTTTCCTTACTACGAATACCAGATTAAAATGTTGAAGTTAATAAAGCTTTTTTAGGGCTTTAGACTAGTTTGACGGGTTTGAAAGAAAAAATAGCTCGTATAATATTATATTATAATCACACTTTCAGACTGTCTTTAAGAGTTTAAATGACTTCTAGGTTGCTGTTTTCATACAAAATTTCAGCTTCTGGGCCAATCTTCGGAATCGCTATCATCAACAGAGCCTCGAGGCTTGCCTAACCCCGTCAGTTGTCACTGCTATCAACACCCGATTTGTTTAACTAAAAAAGGCGAAATTTTACTTATTGCCATATCACCCAAAGTTTATTTTGGTTTTTGTTTTCATATAGACATAAACATAGAGAAAACATTTTTCATTGCAGTTTAACTTTTGATATCCGAAGATTTGTTGACGGTCGCACTTTCTTCACATGTTTGTAGAAATGTTTGGTCTGTTGTGTGTGGATCTGCACTCAGGTAGAAACTGCTAAGTCGAACAGCTGGCCTAACAAATTACCATAATAGCTGTGAGTGTATATATGTACATATATTTATGTATGTATATAAACGCTGTGAAAACTTTCACTTATGCGCCTTTCTTTAGCATACTCAGCTGTTTAGCTATTTATTTCTCAGCAGCTTTAAATCATGTTGGAAGAATTAAACTTAATATTTATGAGAAGCTTATGGTGAACGCTTAAATACACACAAATGTACCTACATAAATACCAGCGCATATGTAAACAATTAATAAGAAATGGCGTTAAGGCATTAATGGACTAACTGAGTACTGATTGTGTACATATGCATGTGGTGGAAATATATATATTATATTGTTTTAACATACATACAACTATATATTTATGCATATGCATATAAAGTATGTATGTATGTGTGTGTTTATGTATGTATATATGTATGCAGATGCTAATATGTATGTGTATGTAATAAGTATGTGTATAAACGTATATTACATTTGAAAGGGCTACAAATTACAAAATATGTTTGATTGCTCAAAAATTACGCCGAGTTGGTTTTCATTTTCTATTCTTTGTATTTTAACTTAAGATAATAATCAACACATGCATACAAACATACATATGTGTGCTATGGATATGCTTTAGCGCCTTCACTTCAACTGTTGGCTTTTGGCTTTAAGTTAAGCTCTTGTTGGACTAGCAACTGTTGCCTTTGCTCTTTGCGCTGACCGGTTTTCATGGTTGGTAGTCCATTAAGTTGATGTTATACATACATATGTATATTTACATACATACGCATTATATATGAATACCAATTTATATACATATATATATATGTATACAAAGAGTTAATTTAAATATAATATTGTATGTATAATAATATAAAACTGAAAAGTGGTTGCTTATCTCACAGAATCCTAAGCATACAAACGATAAAGAAGTAATAAATATGTATAAGTTTATTTAATAGGAACTACAACCTGATCTTAATTTCAATCTTCAATTATCAACTTGTATCTTCAGAAATATTCATAATGTATCAGCAAATTTTTGAACGTACTTTCAAAAGGGCACAACATACATATAATAACTTACTTTTTATATTATCGGGTCAGTAGGGTAATCCGTTTTTAATTATTATTATTATTTTTTTTTTTTTAATTTTCTGTTCCTTTATAGCCTTAGAATTAATGTAGAAACTCACTTTACCATTGGGACGTTTCGAAAAAGGCCAAAAAATAATAATACCGCTTGACGTTCGGACCGCTCGGAGCGCACACCTAAAACTTTAAACGCGTGTTTCTCAAACACCCACTTCTTTAAATTGGCGGACATGATTCATGCCGATTTGTTTAATTTTGCTATTATTCCTACTAGATTCATAATTTTTTATAATTTTTTGACAATGTTATGACAAAATTTATGTAAAAACATATGGGGAAAATTTAAAAAAAAGTATCTTTTTTATTTATCAACATTTTTGAGCATTCTAGTATTGACAATAACCATTCACGTACTTTTTAAGAATTAGTTGGGTTTTGTGTTTCAGATAATCAAACATGCGAAAAGTGTCCGCTAGTGAAAAAACGCATCTCATTCACCCAGCCATTTCTGCGACAGATGTCATTAAAAATGTCGAAAAAAAATTGTTTATACACTCCACGATATACCTCAAGATATGTGATAAAAGTTCTATTGCAGAATGAAAATGAAAACGAAAACAAATGTCAAAAAAAAAAAAAAAAAAAAAAAAAAAAAAAAAAAAMAAAAAAAAAAAAAAAAAAAAAAAAAAAAAAAAAAAAAAAAAAAAAAAACAGGTTAGATTACCCTACTGATCGCTTAAATAAAGCCTTTGGTGAACTGAAGCTCAGTGAACACTACTAAAAAACATCGGCCACTTTTCATAAAACTACTAATAGACTATATTACTAAAATAGATTGACTCAATTTCTATACTTATGTACTAATTTTATGGATTAATTGTGAATCGCATTACAATTGAAAGCAAAAATAAAGTTAGCAAGTCAAATTTGATACGAGAGAGTGTGCGGATACCTCAATACGGGACATACCTATTGTAAAATATTGAAAGAAACATTTTTTTATTTTATTTTTTATTTTTTCATACACTCAAGACCAAATCTGACTCGGCCAGATCCATAAAGATCGACTGAAAATGTGTGCAATTCTGGTGATAGCTGACTTGTTTGCATGTCAAACTCATAAACCCATGTCTCATCGGCAGTTATAAGGCTCTCCATGAATGTGTTATCAGAATTCGCTCGTCCCAGCATGTCCAAATATGCCTATTTAACTTACTCTTTTTGGAAAAAAAAATTCAGCTTTATAGAACGAGTCAAGTAAAACGCGTTTCATATCAAAAACGGCGATTCAAATCACTCGAACGGACTCGCGAGGCAGATGTCGAGGTCTCTTGCCATCTCTCTAACACTTGCCTGACGAATTTCAAACAACATAATCTTCACATTTAAAATATGTTCATCAGTTGAAGAGGTCAAAAGTCGTCCAGAACGTGGCATGCTTTCAACCATTCCTCGACCGTAATTGAGGGCTTTGCATCGCAACGATTCCGCACACGAAATTTGGTTGGAAATACAAAACTTGACACAAATTTTTTGTTCGATATTATTTATCCATTTTAAAAAGCGCTACTTACTACTTAGGTGTATCGACTTAAGCAATCTTCTACTTAAAGATTCGATCACCGATAGTTCCAAAAAAGGGGTTCTCCTTTACCTTTCTGAGCTTACAGAGAACGAGTTTTCAAAAGAGGTGCTCACCTCGACACACTTATCAGTCGCGCTGTGAGCACTGAATCCGGCCTGACCGTAAGAATTGATGGAAGCTTTTGAAGAGAAAGAATGCATGTCGCATCTCATTTTAGGGTAGGAAGAGATAAAGGACTTCTTCACTGTCTTACTTAAAAAAGTGGAGAAGTCTCTTCTATTACAATTAAATAGAGCTTCGCTACAAAAAAATCGAAAAGTGACTTACGCCTTGCATTAATGTATGCCTGAGCTTCCCCAGACCGAGTGTCTCGAGTTTGCATACGAGCTAATAATTACGTTGGCTTTCTTTTGCCAGATTGCTTCCAGAGCTTTACTTTTTTTTACTGAAATGTGCTAGTTGTTCTTCCTTCCGACCAACCGGGGAAAAACCTTTTTTCAGATTTTAGATCAATCAAGAAGGGCTTAAATGTTAAATTACTCAAAAATGAAAGATTCACCTGGTGGAAATAGAGTCGTTGAGTCCATCCTTGACACAAAATAACTGATGTATCTATTAGGTCAGTTCTTTATGAAAAAATGAAGATACATCGAAGCAGGCAGAAAGAAAAATGTAGAACGCACATGCAATGTTCCAATTAAATGCATTTTAAGAGTTTTCTTATAACGACCCCATCATCATTTATACTTTTCTTCCATCACTTCCTGATCCTCGTGGAAGTGTTTTCTTTGTTACTCACAATAATTTTCTAAATTAACCGTTGTCTAACTTAATAATATTTTTTGTAGCACAGTCCTACTCCAAGGCGTTTAAGTTTAAGATCCTTCCACTAATAATGATAGCTACTTAGTTACACATTTGTATATATATATATATATAGAATGAGCTGAAATATATTCGTTGCGGTGAAACGGATATCTAATTGGTTTACTTTGCGGCCACTGACATTCTTGAGCTAATCACATTGAATATAATGGCATCTATTGAATTCTGAACAATCCAAATTAGTTTCGAACTTATTGCAATTATTAAGTAAATGGTATTTGCCATTATGACCCCAGGTGGTTCAATTAATTTCTATAAATTTCAAAGTAGTTTGGGCTTGTGTAAATACCCAGCATTTGTTGGGTGTAGCGTTTAAATGGCGCCAGTGCGCCAAAATGCTCAGAAGTGAGCGTAATTATGGAAATGTCAAAAGTGCTAGAATCGCTGACGCCCGCTGATCCGGCTGACATGATCTGACTTAACGTCAAAAGCAACAACCGAACAGCGCCTTCGGCCATAAAAACCACAGCTATCAACAAACGGTATGTCTGTATGTATGAGCTCATAATTGTAAATAGCAAAACAAAGGAAATAAATGCAAACAAAGCAGCAGAAGAAAGAAGAATGAATTAGCTGCGAGAAGCCAAACAATAAAGCCAAAAGCTTAGCTGTAGAGCGACTTCACAACGGTTTGGGGTAGCTGATTAGGTTATATGCGTGTGTAGTTATGTGTGTTTGTGTGTGTGTGTGTGAATGCGTCCATCATTGCGGATTCAATTGGCAATCGCTAAGCTATTAAAAGCAATTTAAAAATCTCGGTGCAAAAGGTGAAGCCGAAGCCCCAGACACAAGCGAGTTGGCGCGGGGTGCAGCGCTGAGGCGTTTGACATTCATGCATGCACACAGACATGCAAACAAGTGTGAGTATGTGTAAGTAGCTATGTGTATAGTATGTACAAACAGTTTTTTTTTTGTTATTTTAGCGTTTAGTTAATGCCTTTAATTGGTCAGTTTTTAAATATTCACGACTCTTGAGTTTTGTTTCTCTGCTTCTTTGCAGCCAGCGATTACTTTACGCTTTGTTCTTTGTGTTGTGCTAATTGTTACTGTTAAGCCCGTGTACGATTTCGTGCTTAACGGATTAGGAGGTCATTAAGTCTTTTGTCTTTCATTGCTGCGAAATAGGAAATGTGCAAAAATTATCTATTCCATGATTATTGCATATTCTAAAGAAGAGTTGGAGGAAGGCAAATATGTTGTTGTTGTTGCTAATGTTTCATTTTGCATTATATTAATTGAATTGCATTATTGATTAAATGGATTATTTGTAGTTGAAGTTCAAGCTGTCAATTTGTCTTGTCTTCAAAAAACAGCTTCTCCGTGGAATACGCATTAAAGCGGCTTCATTTGTGTAAATATGTGTAAATATGAGGGTTACAAGTGTTTTTGTGTTTTGTAAACCAGCGTTGGCACAGCAGGCCATCGATCATTGGCGGACTCATCCATTTGTTTCGACAACACACAAATTTGTTGTAATAGTTTTCCAGCATTGCAATTTTGCTATTTTATTTTTTTGTATTCACTTGTTTTACTGTATTTTATGCTTTGCGGTGTCTTTTGCGCTTCTTTTATGATAGTCTTAACCTTTTGCAAACGCTATTGGCCTCTGCGCGTTAATGATACATTTTGTAGTGCGTTGGAATTGGGATTATTGATTTTATTATTGAGGTCAAGGCGCTCACTTCAATTTGCATTTAGCAATTCTTCAAAGCGAAATTTCATTTGAGGTTATTACGCGTTGACAGCCACTGTAAAATTTCAATTCATATAATTTCTTCTTCAGAATCCTCATCGTTTTCCATTGCGCTGGAAGTCATATTCGTAGGGTCCTTTCTATAATATCAGTTGCTATAAATCCAGCTAAGCAAACCTAATTGTTCACCTCAATATAATCTGCAAAAATTACATTTGAAGGGATAAATATGAGCGCCGACTTCTACGTGAGCAGCTGTTTTCAAAGTGCGATTTCCACTTAAGGGGTTTACATGTGTTTCTTTGGGCAAAAATGTATTAGTAATTGTTCAACAATTTTTTCTCAGGATTTTTTTATTGTGTCAAACTATTAGCAAAGAAATTCTGAAATTTTTGGAAAATAATATTTTAAGCTCGGCCATTACGAAGCCATTTCCGATGACCCCTCGGAAAAAAGATGCGCACGCGTTGGCAGGATAACTCCTTACAGAATCATCTAAACTGAAAAAATATGTGTTTTGGTTAAAACATTAACTTAAAATTTGGACGAAAGAAAAAAAAACTGAAAATTGGATTTTTGGCAGACATTTAAAAAAATTAAAATTTCAGTGAAAATTTCGCGAAATTTTTTTGCAAATAGTTGTAATCGAAAAAAATCCTTCGTCCAAGTCTTTAAGAATTGTATCTCAATAAAGAAGAATAATGCAGTGTTTTCGATATCAACTTCTAAATTTATTTCTACTTCCTGCGTAATCATATACATACGACATTTTCGGGTGCGGCACTTGATCCTTAAGAATAAGTCGAACAGCTGGTTAAAAATAAGCGTTACATTTTGAAATCGTGTATTGAATACAACGGCTTGCAACGTATTTTTGCTTAATTTGGCACTAAGCACAACTGAAATTTTAACTGATTAAATTTATTATTTTTATTTTTAAACATTTTATTGCGTCGATTGCCGCTAATTTATACGACGAACCAGTTTCATGTGACTAACGCCGATAATTAAAAGAAGAAATTGAAAGAAAACGAGCCAAAAACAAACAAAACTGAAATTCGTTAGTCGCGCTGTCTGTCCACTTGATTTACCAACAAAACATTAAACTCGACAACAACAAAGCTGCCTCGCAGATGTTATCGATTAATTAGGTGCCTTTCGCATATGTACATTTAAATTAAAGTCTTAATGTCGCTTTGTACTGCCAATCCGCCTTTGTTTGCATTTTTCAATAAGTTTAACTTATTTTCGGACTCACTTTGTGTACGCACAGTATTTAAATGGAAAATATTTTTCGCATTTTATATCGCAAATTCTCATAAATTGGCGATTTCGCATATTTTGCTGTGTTGGCGAAATTTCCACAATCACAAGTTTTTGCTTTTTTTTGTTGCTTTTTCTTTTTTTTGCCGACAGTTTGGGTTATTTTGGCGTTGCTGTTGGCGGATATGGAAATATTGAAATATAATTTCTTTTGTTTTGAGCTCATTGCTTGAACAGTTATGCAGTCGCCTTTCTACATATCTACTTACACTCGTGGCCACGAGAAACTTACCACTCAGAATTAAATATTGTGCGTATTTGATTACACCTAATAGCGGTACTTTTTGCGGTATAGACACTTTTTATTTGGAAGTATAATAATGACATGTTATTAATCAAAAATATTAAAAAATCAATGGAAAGATAGCGAGCTTTACAAAATTAGCTCGAAATGTAAGAGACTGACATGCGATGAAAAAATTATGTATGTATATATATATATTTTTTTAAATTTAATTTTATTTACACTATAATTGAAATTAATATATATATATTTTTTTTTATTTAAACACGAAGTTTAGTCGTTGTATCACTTTAAAAATAATAAAATTGGCCGCTTTTGTATAAGCAAAGAAAAGCTAATTTGTGTTTTACTCATTAAGCGTAGTAAAGTAAAACTATACTTACAATTAGATAATATAATTTAGTTTACTTTTGCTTACAAAAAACATAAAAGCCCAAATTGAAGAAAATCCCGAACGCACGAAAAAGTCCTAAACAAACTTTAAGAAATTATAGTGGTAAGGTGTGCGAGGCCACGAGTGTATGCACGCAGTTCTGCGTCTACTCGAGGCAGCATTTCGAGAAGCTGCGGCCTTCCACTTCTTGTGCGAGGCAACATTTTCGTGCATCATATTTGCAAATACAATGCAAAAAGTCACAGTTTTCAAACAAAAATAAATCAAATTTTTACAATATTATATATATACATATGTACATTTTCGCCAACTCCTCTGTCCAACTTTAAACAATTGCAGCGCACAATTCTACGATCTGCCATTTCGTTATGCATGTGTTGGTGTTGTGTGGCTGCTCGGTCCTGTTCATTTCAATTTAGTCACATTTTAAACTTGTTTCGGTAGTCAGTTATTTAGTTGCCGCTGTCTATATAGTTCAAAAATGTTTCGACAATGTTCGACTAGTCGTTCTGTGCTCAAAGCTCAGCTGTTTCGTTCCCTAAAAGTTTTATCATTATTGTTGTTTATGAAGCGCACACGAGCATACGTTGACGTGCATTGTTGATAAAGTCGCCGACGACGCATTCTTGTTGTTGTTTGCTTTTGTTATGGTTGTTGTTCTTATTGTAGTGCTTGTTGTGTTGGTTGTTGTTGTCATCATAGTTGCTGTCGCTGTCGCTTTTGCTTTTCTACTTTTGTATCTTGTTGCTTCAATGAAAACAACTTTTAAATTTTTTCGGTTTTTATGCTTTGCTTTTTATTTATACTATCTCAGTGAACTTACTTACTGGCACTTTTGCCATTGGTTGTTCGCTTTTTTTTTTGCTTATTACATACTTTTATTTTATTTAATTTTATTTTATTTTCTCTGGTTCTTTTTCAATCTCAACGGTTTTTTTTTAACGTCTAAGCATAATTTATTTTTTCTTGTCTCTCATGCATATGTATACTACATACAAATCTAACGTATACAACCCGTTATTTCAACAAGCCAACAACAAAAGTTGAATTTCGCTATTGCTTGTAGAAAATATTCGTTTCATTATTGGATATTATTAATCTTGTATATAATTTGGTATTAATCGTTTGTAGCTGTAAATGATAATTTCAAAACTTTTTGTATTTTCTTTCATTGAAATATGCATTCGTTGTTGGTGTTGCTGCTGTTTTGTGTTGATATAAAACAAAACGTGTTTAACTTGCATGAAATGAGTTAGTAATGCCATTAATAATGAATACCAGTTTTCGGCTGTAATGTTAATTGGTTTCAGATATAACAATTATTGGCGGTAATTGAAGGAACGTTTTCGATCGGGATGATAAAAAGTGGAAACCCCATGCAATAATATAATACAAACACTTTTAAAGGTATTCATATAAGTACTGGAGATTTTCACTAATCAGCGCTGGGTGAATTGAAAATGAGCAAACTTCGTTAGCATGACTTTAAATAAGGAAAGCTAAGAACAGTAAGAAGGATGGAAATTAAAGTGATCAGAGACAATCAAACTTTTATTTCGATTTCTTTGTTGTTAATCTCATCTTATTCATATTCCATATGTTCCATAAAATCCATGTATTCCATAAAATCAACTATACTCGCGTAAAATTGATACAGTTAGTATCAAAAATATTCCTTGCTCTCTTATATAGTAGGTACATTTTTGCTACTTATATTTTATTACGAAAATCAATAAGAAGATAGTATAAGGTGTGTTCCAAAATAAACAGGACTTTTTGAATCTAATCTTTCTTGAATTCCCCTGGTGGCGCCATCTTTTTATCGACTGGTGCGTTAGAATCTGCTATCTTTATCGATTGTCCAGTGAGAATTTCATGACATTTCATAGATTGGAAGTGAGGTTATTGCTTTCTAAGTGTCGGTATGTTTGTCTTATCGGTGTTTGAGTGAGTGAGTTTCCAACAAAGAGCCAACATTATATATTGTTTTAAAATCGGTAAAATTTTTACCGAAACATTGCAATTGATGAAACAAGTTTATGGTGATGATTGCCTAACCCGTAGCAGAGTGCACAAGTGGTTCCAACGTTTTCCAAGAGGTCGTGAGTACATAAATGACAATCAACATTGCTCAGAATCCAACACTTGAATTACATTATTGAAGAGGAGAAAAACTTCCTTTACAATATTGTGACTGGTGACGAAACGTGGTGTTTCTAATATGATCCCGAAACGAAACGCCAGAGTGCTGAATGGAAGGCACCGGACCAGCCGTAACCCAAAAAAGTGAAGGCAATGCTGATTTGTGTTTATGATTCCAACGGTATTATCCACAAAGAATTTGTTCCACCCGGCCAAAACGTTAATGCGGTATTCTATCTTGAAGTTTTGAAGCGCTTGATGCGTCGTATTTGACGTGTTCGGCCCGAATATCGCGAAGATGAAAGTTGGCGTTTGTTGCACGATAATGCGTCGTCTCATCGAGCGACCCTAGTGACCGATTATTTGATCAAAAATCACATTTTAACCATTAATCGCTCCCCGTGTTCACCTGATATGGCACCGGGCGACTTCTTCATTTTCAGAAAAATGCATCTGCCCTTGAAAGGAAAGTGTTATTTAGACGTAGATGCCATTCGAAAGGTTTGCCCCGGCATTTTGGGGGTCATACCAGCCAACGAGTTAAAACACTCGTTCGACACTCTTCTGGACCATGCAAAAAGCTGTATTGATGCAGAAGGAGTTAAAAAAAACACTGCAACAGGTTCAAGACAAATAAATCACAGAAAATCGCACCTGACATAAATTGAGCCATTAAAAATATGTGGAATATAGTTGTATAAAAAAAGTGCCATTCCAAAATCAGCCCCTCAAAACGGCGAAGAGCCGTTTGGTAAAAAAAAGCCTACAAATTCTATATTTGTTCAATAGAATCTTATCATTAAATGTAAAACGGCCGATGTGCTAAAAACACAAGTCAAAAATAGTTCATTCCAATTTTAGTATCAAAGTTCCCCTAGCTGACACCTGTTTGATATTATATTTTATCTATAATATTCCATTTTTTTTATTCTAACACTATTTCTTAATATCTTGCTATAAATGAAATATAACATGAAAAGTCAATCTATTTTTTATGAACATATATATAGTACTATATGTTAAAAACTGAGGGACTAGTTCAGATATATACTGACATAGAGTCATAAGTATACAGGGTTTTCCACTTTTCCGAGTCTACATATATACCTAGTAATAATCATATAGGTGGTAGTAAAAGCCTTACCGGTGTTTGATGTCTCCAGGCAGTATATCAAATTAACTTGAACAGCCATCTTGGTATATTGACTGCAAGATTCACAACGAGGCGTTGACTTCGTAGAAAATATAAGCACCAAAAGCTGGGGAAAAATAATATTTTTGATATCGGCATGAGAAGCATTAAGATAACAGTTATAGGGATTTTAGCGACATTTCCAGGAACAAAATAATAGAAAAAATCCCCGCATGGCCTTTGCAAAAACAACTATGACAGCAAAAGAGCCACTCTGGAAAGTTTTCTTTTGGAATAAATATTTGTACAAAATTTAAATAAACTCTAGGAAGAGATAAATTCTCTTTTTACAATTAAATATTCAGTCAGTACAATATTCAAACAAAAGACTTTTCAAGGACAAAGATATTATAATGCTTACCATTTTTTGCACAAATCACCACTACCTGCGCGAAAATTGTATTATCCTCACGAAATTTTAACCTATAAATAAAAAGTACAAACGCGCCAAAGACAGCATATATTGACTAGTTTTCAAAGGGCAATTATCAGTCTAAAAAATGACGATAAAAACGGAAGAAGAACCACCGAAAGAGCAGAAGTTGCAATATTCTTTGCAGTATCGTATTTACTTGTATAGACAATCGCTCAAAAATTGCATGACCGGTGCCATCACCTTGGTTAGGAGTAAATTTATACTGACACAACAATTACTGACCCATAACCGCAAATATTCGGATACATGCGATCGTCAAATGGCGCTCGATACAAGGCAAGAAACGGAGTTTGCAGGGCAGTTACGTTATCAACTCAATAAGCGAAATGGCATTAAGATGAGAAGATTAGAGAGAAAGAAACTTATAATTGGAGCGAAGAAGTGTGAATGAAAATTTTAATTTGTGGTTAAGGGGAAAGATCGCTGTGGCAAAGCCACCATATTGCGGAACTTATTTATTAAGTATAATAAATATATCTTTTGAAAATAATAGAAAATTTAAATTATGTTTAAATGGTCTTTCCAAGAACTTTTATGTTTGGTCACTATGTATACTGGTTGTTATGATATATATATGATAGGCACTTCGAATCAGTGGTTGTTGAGACTTTTTATATCCTTATAAGCTGTTGATTTTTGCAAACGAACAGGTCTATGAAATTTCTATGCAACAATCAAGTTATTTTCTATTATATTCAGCAGTAGACTAAAGAGCTCGCACGATAGTGAGTCGCCTTGTCACAAATCTCGTTTGTATCGAACGTCTCGGAGAGGTCCTTCCCGTTTCTGACGGCGCTTTTGGTATTGCTCAACGTCAGCACAGCCATACGAGCATTAGTTTTGCGAGGATACCAAATACTGATATAACGGCATGAAGGCAGCTCTTTTTCGTGCTATCAAAATCAGTTTTAAAATCGACGAAGAGGTGGTGTGTGACCTCTTTTCACAGGTCTTTTCCATGACATGGCGCATGGTCAATATCTGGTAAATTAATGATTTTCTAGGCCTGAAGCCATTCTGATAAGGACCACTGCAAGCGTATTAATTTGTGAGTTTTCAATCTGAAAATTGCATACGTTCTTTTTACCCCAAGAAGCTGCTTATTTCTTGGAATCACTAATTTTGGACGACTATAGAATATGGCAGCTATAACTGCTATAACT
The DNA here is from genome assembly GCF_001853355.1 of Bactrocera latifrons. Classification (NCBI taxonomy): domain Eukaryota; kingdom Metazoa; phylum Arthropoda; class Insecta; order Diptera; family Tephritidae; genus Bactrocera; species Bactrocera latifrons. The sequence continues at coordinate 217,156 of NW_017536730.1, read as the reverse complement.
GCCATAAGAACTGCCGGTTCCAAATCAGGTTTTTGTATGGGAAACTTTTATATGATATTTGACACAGTATCTTCAAACAATATGTTTCAGAGTATTGTGCAAGGCAACTGTACAATCTCTACAAATTTTTGTTTAGATCGGACCGCTATAGCATATAGCTGTCATACAAACAGAACGACCAATATGAAGTTATTATATAGAAAAATTTTTTGTTTGAAAAAGAAATATGGCGAGTCTTTCACTTTTTCCATTTCTCTCTTATTTTCATTTGATGTGTTTACATTTTTTTTTTTTTTTTTTCATTCTCTCCATATGGTAAATAAGAGCGTAATTTTTCTCTATCATTGTGGAAAGTTTATTTAGCGAAGAACAAAACCTACATTTAATAAATGAATTCCAAGGACGTTCACAATGTAAATTTTTTTTACAGGTATTCCACGAAGTATTCTGGACATAAACGACAAAGCCATGTGAGCCTCTGAGATATGCCATACCTTCACAAAAGTACGCTTTCAATACATTTGTACATATACACATAACTATTGCACTGTTACTGTTAGTTTAGTTCATCCAATCTTCGAAAATTATTACGGCGTGCTTTAAGTATTTGTACTTTGATATTAAAATTGCATAAATGGCGAGTTAAACGATTTAATCGCTACTTCATTTCCTCTTTATATGTATTACCACAATTATCTAAGCATAATCGTGATTGTTCGCGAGGAAGCGTATTTCAATGCTTGACTTGCTGTGTCTATTTGAAGGTTTATTTGTAAAGGGTAAGCACCAACTATATTTTATATTATATACATATTGTATATATATGTATACATATTGTATATATATTATATGTACATGTAATAAAAAATCATTCCCTCGAAGTAAATAATAAAGCGTTTTAACGTTTGCGTAGCAGCGGCGATGTGGCAAACAGAATAAACACCTCAACTGATGTATAAATGCACATATGCATATATACATACATACATAACTACATATGTATAAGTACTTGTGTAGCTCAGTGGAAATGAAAACAAAGAGTTCAACGCAAAACAAGTAAAGAGTAATAAAAGCCAAGCGAAATGTATTGCATGCAGATGATGTCCTTGAGTTTGGCATCGCTTTCAATGTGCACAGGCAGAAATGAATATTGCAGCAAGATAAAATTTGGGAATTTTTGTGCATAATATATGGTTTTAGATATTCTGCATTATAGTTTATGTGCTAATGTTAATATTAATACTAGGCGAATTCACAATGTTAAAAGGATAGCCAACATTTTTGGTCCCTGGATGTCACAATCGTACTTCTCAGCATTTAAGGGGTGATCGTGACATTATTTTTGTTGTAATTTGATGATTTTGATCCAAGCAGAGGTCCTTTTTTCATTTTAATAAAATTTTTGGAAGATCATCGAAAATTGAACTCAACGAATGAAATCGAATGGAATTTGTCATATATATGCTCTCTCAGTGCTCTTTGATAAAAGCTATGTGAAAAAAGTTTACAATCAAAAGCTGAAGATTTTTTTATTACCTACAACTTTACCATATATATTTTTCCTATAGAATTCACAGTTTTGCCGAAAATCGAGATAATCCATATTTAGCTAACTCTTCCTAACCCCAGAACGCCGTAAATTTGTATCCCCTCAGTCTGGTCACTTTATTCTCCGTTTCCATTGGCTTTCATTCTGCTTTGGGGTTTTCTTTTGCTTTCCAAAATTGTCTAAACCTCGTCTAATAAACTTTTGTGTGTTTCAATTCGTTACATTGAAAAAATAAATGATGTTTTGGTTTCCATTGACTTTATAGTAAAACTCGATATTTTTGTCCATGAAACTAAAGCTGCACTTAGTGACTCTTGTAGAGTAATACCATACGAATACGAAACTATTTTGGTTGAGCGTATACTCGCTTCAGCGAACATTTTTTTCTTCATTCATTCACGACGACATAAGCGGCTGAAAACGACAACAACAACCCAACCAGCGCATTCGCGGTGACAAAATGAGCTCAAGGAATCACAACGCAAAGGTGGGTGACAAAGGTGAAAGGAACGAAGCGATTACTGTGTAGGCAGTCTGTGTGATAGCAGCAACACATCGGCGGCAATTGACATGCAATACGTGCACTGGCGGACGGAGAGGTAGAATAGACGTGTGGTTAGTGGTTGCAGTGTGCGCTGTAATGAAGCTAACCGCATGCACATTCAGCACATCAGAGCAACAAAACTTGCCGCATGTAACATGCAGCCAATCGCTTGTGTACACTCACACATTGAATACTTGTGGCCTGAGCATGTCTTTAAATCGAAACTAGTTTACTACTCTAATAATAACAATAACGAATAAAAATATCGCTATTTGCAGAAATAGTCGTAAGTCATAGTAACCAAGCCATCTTATGTACGTTTTGTAATATCGAAGTTGAAGTGAGCGAATTTCAAAATAATTATGAATACTATTTTCTGTATAATTAGGTTGTTAAGAGCTCACCAAAAGTTCTATCGGTTGAGAAGGATATCATTCAGTGATTTCAATGTTCGAATGTGAAAGGAATTTGACAACTTGGGCTCAGAGTTTTATTTTTTCTCAAATTCAGCGAGTTATTGAATTGTATTCAGTTCGGGCTCACTTATGAGTTTAATGCGGCCAGCGAAGTCTTAATACCGACGGCTTACCTACCGTTTCAAGCCTTCAACTAAATATATCACGGAAGTTCAATGAAAATATATTTTGGACGACTTCCCATTTTCAAAATCTTACCATTTGCACCGCACCTTAGCCAAATACTGACAAAAGTAAGCATGTGACCATGCTCGTCATTATATTTTTACAGCCGACTGTTTTGAAACGTTCAGCACGCTCTGAAGAAAATATAGCAGTCGTAGCTGAGAGTGTGCACGAAGACAGTAGAGAGTCGATTCGACGACGTTTGTAGCAACTCGCACTGAAGTGTGGAAGGACTTGGAGCATTTTACGTCTAGATCTTAAATTAAAAGTGCTTGGGCTACAGCTTGTGCAAGAACTGAAACCGCTCGTCCATCCCAAACGACATCGCTTCGCTCAATGGGCTCCTGAAATGTTCGAAGAAGATCCGACGGTTTCGAGCCAAATTTTGTTTAGCAATGAATTAAATTTCTGGCTCAATGGGTATGTAAACAAGCGAAATTGCCGCTTTTGGGTCGAAAAGCTACGCGAAGAGGTTCATGAGCTGTCATTTTATTCAGAAAAAAACAACGGGTTGGGTGGTTTGTGGTTCGTTGGAATCGCAATGATAACTATTTGATGCCTAAAATTGAAGCTGCTGGTCTTGGAGACATTTGGTTTCAACAAGACGGCGCCAATTCCCACATATCGTATCAATAAATTAATTTATATAGGATCCCGCGGTGATCAGATAATTTTACGTGTTGGGCCTTTCGATGCAAGTCACAATCTCACTTCGATTCAGGCCTTGGAGCAAAACAACACGCGTGTCAAACGTCAGTTACCAGTCGAAATGTTCGAGCGAGGGACCATCTGACACGTAGCCACGGTCAACCTTTGAAAGTGCTAATTTTCAAATAGTGAATGTCAAGGGATATTCTTCGGTTGATAATAAACTATCCGCATTAAATTTAAAGTTTTTGTAGTTTTTCTTTAAATAAAGTAAGTAACATCGAAATGGATCACCATTTAGTATATACCTAGAAGAAAACGTCAGAGATGCTTTGAAAAAAACATATATATATATACCTAAATAAAGATCAGCATGATGACCTGAGTCGATTTAGCCATGCCTGTCTGCCAGTATATAAGCGATATGGTCCCTTAGTTTTTGAGATACTGATCTGAAATATTTCACACATTATTTTCTCACTAAGAAGATGCTTATTTATCGGAACGGCCGATATCGGTCCAGTACAACATATAGCGGGGTCTCTCATCCGAGGCTGTTGTTGGGTTTTCATTGGGGTGGTTTTTTTACGTGGCGGGTCCCAAACCCAGCGCACAACCCTATGCAGGGAATGTTTCGCCTTCTCACTTTAGCTCACCTTCRAACGGATGTTCTTAGGCTACCCAGAGGATACTTGGTCAAAGACCGGAAGTCGTGAGCTGCTTGAGTCATATGTAAAAGAATCGTTTCTGGCCACTTCCACGTGAATGGCGATCAGAAAACTTTCCTCACTTGCGTGAACTTCTACACATGACTCCATCCTCCATATAGCGTCCATACAAACTATTTGAACAAAACCATTCCTTTGTAAGGAAAACTTTTTTATCCCACGAGTTATCTTAGCGCAATTTGGCATGAATTAGTATATAGATATACGGTGTAATCTCCGAAGAAATTGTACAGATCGAGTCACTAATACATATAGCTGTCATACAAACTGAACGATCGGATTCAAGTGCTTGTATGGAAAACTATTTCATTTGACAAAATATCTTCACGAAATTTGGTATGAGTTACTATTTAAGTTAACGGTATAGTCGCTGAAAAATTTACTTAGATCAAGTCATTATAATATATAGCTGGCCTACAAACAGACCTAACAAAATCAAGTTCCTGTATATGTGGAGGTTTCAGTGCCACCGAAGTTACCGTTTTCTTGTTATTTTTTTATTATTTTTGTCGCTTTTGTTTTCATTGACTTTTTTTTTTTTTTGTAATTTCCACAACAATTTACACGGGCTCGTATCGCTTGACCAGCATTATACGTACATATATGTAAGTGCATAGCGCTCTCATAAAGTTGTATTTTTTCGTTTTTCAACGTTTGCAACTTCCTATTTAAATCGGTTTGCTTTATTTGCATATTTCCATTTGATTGTTAGACTTTCGCAAGCCGTCGCTTTTAATCCGTTCGCTGTTACCATTGTCATGGCTGCTGCTATTTTGCAAATTTTTCGCACACACATGTGTGTGGGTTTGTCTTGTTGCGGCATTTTGTTGCATTTCGCAATGTTTTTCGCAAAGCTGTTTTGGTTGCATATTTTCGCTGTTTTTGTTGCTTTTGTTTTTCGAGTTTTTTTTTGCATTAACTGCAATTGCAACGCATTACACCGACGCAGGCTTCGCGTTACGGTACTTTCACCTATTTTATTTTACAGCTGCTTTGCAGTTTTTGCCGCGGTCTGCCATTCTGCTACCGCTGGCGACGCCGTGGATGGCAAAGCTCAAAAAAAAAAAAAAATCAAAAAAGGGCGATCCAAATCCGTCCGTAAACAAATCTCAAATAAACAAGCGTCGAAATAATAAAGCCTGCCACAAGGGACGCGCGCATTTGCCGCACAGCCGGACGTGAGTTACGAAATAATCACAATGCAACAACAAGTGCATGAACCAATTAATACACGGTGAAACGCAAAATGCATTCACAGCCAAAGGCGCAACACGAAGCGCTCTGAAATTGAATCCCAAAAAATACGAAAATTTTTAATGAATGAAATTTTCAATTTACGCACTCAATTGACTGTGTTTTAAGTGTCGCGTTATGACGCCGGTATTTTAATGTATTTAAATTCACCGCAATTTCGTGCGCCAGTGGCTATTGCAAGTGCACTGCAATTGTCATTATGCACAAATATGTTGTTCTTAATTATGAAATCCCCGATGCCAACACTGTTTTGCGCTCGCGACTTTCCACTTAACTGCCGCGTGCTTTCAATTTGTTAAGTGATGGCCATATATGTATGTGTGTGGTTGCATATTGGCATTTGCCATTCAATTGTGCACCAAATGCTGCATCAATCAGACATTCACTTGGTGTGCCCGACTCTGCGGCAGCGAAGCGCTGACAACACGGCTGTTCGTGCCACACTGTGGCGTGCGTGAGTCGATATGAACTTATGCATGCGGCGTGTGGGAATATCGCACTAAATGCGGCATATCAGCGAGTTGTGGCAGCAATCTACACACGCACATGAGTGCGAAAGTACATCGGTAGCGAGTTGCAAGCAATAATTGTTGCTGTTGAAGTGTATAATTGGGAAATCTGTTGAGCTTGTTATGTTATACACACATACATACATACCTATTTATGTATCTTTTGAGCCGCTTGTAAGTTTGGCTGACAAGGCGCGCGGTTACGCCCTTCAAAAATACTCTCTACAATTTAGATTGCCATTAATTACAGTTAATTGGAAAGCTTCGTCGGCAGCTTGACTATTAAACCATTTGGAAACCTCACAATTTGGCTTAGCTTTTTGGCCAGAAGGAAGGAAGCAGTTGATCTCACAGCAATCAAATGAGGCAACTTTCGTTTCGATTTCATAGAAACGCGCTGCATTTTCATAAAACCGGGCAGCAGATACCTAAAACTATTAAATTTTCCCATTATTCAATTTCCATGCTATAAAAGTGAGTTGCTAGCTAATTACCGCTATCGACAATCGGCGGCCTCAACTGCAAACCGAATGCATTAATCCAACTTTTAACCTCGGCGAATGTCTAATGGCAACTCTATACCTATATATTTACGTACATGTATATATCGGGTGTTTTTTTTCTATGTTCGGCTTGCAATAAGGCAATACTTTTTACAGAGTTGGTCTTTTTGACAGCTGTCACTTGTCTTATACTCAATTTGGTTTGCTTTGTCAGAGCGAACAGACTTACTCCGAAACAACGTTTGCGAAATTTTGTCAAATTTTTTCGCTGCGTCAAATAGAGTTGGTATTTCGAGCAACCATCTATCGGTTTGCAGCACGTTTAGATTAGGGTTAGATTAGATGGCTGATCAAAGATCGGTCGAGGACTGTTATATGTAGTCCTTTGTGAAGCCATAGAAAAGATGGGATGTCTGAAGGTATGCGCTGCCAAGTGTTTGCGTCTTGATCTTCCAAACACGGGAAAGTAAAGAAGGAAGAGTTGAGTTGTTTCATTCGTCCTCTTCTATGCAGCTTCTATAGATGGCATCTGATAGTATTCCCAGCCTTACTGCGTGGACACCAATAAGGCAATGACTTGTTAAAAGCAACCACAACTAGGGAGAGGCTAGTCATACTGAGGGCAAAGAGATCACTATATCGCTTTCCATCGATCTTGGGTCAAAAGGGTTTTGTGACAGGGCATATACCGCTGGTGGCCTTGTGCTCGACAAGCTTCCGCGAAGCCCAACTATCTAATAGCAACACACAAGAGTATATGGAAACACCAAACCGCTGCTCTGAACGCTCTGTTAATGAGTTCAAGGTTAGTATCGCCGCCACGCTATCTGAGTGGTTAGATGATAACTTCTTTGAATAAGGCTAGATTCCGGAGCAGTAAATCTACTGCTACCTTAATGGCTGCAACCTGGGCTTGCAAGACACAGCAATAGTCAGGAAGTCTGAAGCTGGAACTGATGTCAATAAGCACTGACAGTAAACTCCTCCACAAACGTTACCCCCAAGTTTTCAAGCCAATGATTAGTCCTCCATTTTGTCAAAAATGAAGCCGGCTGTAATGCTTAAGTCAATGCGTAACGGTAGATATTGGAAAAAATTAATGTGGACCATCTTGGGCCCAAACAAAGTGGCGCCACAAGTCATAGAATCAACGAAACAATAAATTTATTGAAGAACACTTTTGGATAGCAAATTATCTCGAATGCCGAACATGTGGGGTGACCTCTAAGATATAGCAATTTAACACCACTGGACTATTTTTTGTGGGGTTATGTGAAATCGCTTGTCTATGCAGATAAGCCCGACATGATAGACGCCTTGAATTGGACGAAAAAAATATTCGATGCGTTATTGCTGACATATGACATATAACAGTGGCCGAAAATGGGATTTCTCGACAAGAATTTTTTCTGCTTGCATGAAATTATTTTTAAACACAATGACATACCATCTTTCTATTATCTTCATAATAAAGCTGACATTAAATTATATGCATTTTATTTCTTTTTAAAAGCTACATGTCTAAAAACAACACCCTTTATACGCAATACATGTATTTATGTGGGTAAATATACAAAACACGCTACGCACTTATGCACACTCGTACTAATTCGTGCTCGGTTCGGCTCAATTTTAGCGATGCCTTTCATTTATATTGCATTTACGGCTTCATTTCAGCTTATTACATTTGGTTTAAATTTCATTCCGATTTATGTATTGTTATTATGAATTATGAGCTCACAAGAGCTCTGCCGTTAACATCAACATTTCATCACGAATGGCGCTGACTAACACAACAGCAACTGAGATATTAACATCATCCGCTATAATACATAAATCAGCAATTCAAACTGATAGTATTAAACATACCTTTATTCATTGCCGTTTTAGCATAGTAATAGGTACAGTGCGCTCCAGTTAACAGATTCGCGTATTGAAATGGTCGATGAGTCGCTATACAAAATATTGGCAGCACAAAAATGAAAAAAAAAAAACAACATATTACAAATAAATTTCTTCGGTTGGGTACAATTAGGCAGGGAATGCTGTACATAGAAATGAACTCATTCGCATTGCTTGTTTGGCTTTGAATTTACTTCCCGATACTCGTCAATTTTGCCTGCCGTGTCGCAAACGGAGAGCAATCTCATCATTGAGGTAATACAATTATATAGTATAAATGATGAGTTTATCAGTTGACGTTTTGTCGTTAATTTCGTTAGCATAAGCTGCAAATGAACGCACGCTTTGCGGATTAGTTTGCTAATTAAAATAGGTGGTATCAAAATTTTCAGTTATTATGGGGATTGGGATTAACTGGCAATGAGCTTTAAAAGCCCTTAACGTGAAGTTCACGAAGAATGTGCGTCGGTAATTTTACGTCAGTTGCAATTTTAGGCTTCTCGATCAATGCAATGTCTTCCCAGCGGAGGTGACTGTCATAAAGGTAAGAGCAGAGTTACAGCCCGGAGTGCTGTTTTTTTTTCAGAGTGGAGACTGTCAACTCCGATAGTTGAGTGTGGTAACCTTGAGACCGAAGGGAGAGTGCTGTCAGATGAGTGAGGTTTGTGGGGCATGCAAAGAGGGGGCCAGGGTCACAACTGATATACAAATGCAGTTCAGTTCAGGCATCAATCGCTCTGCCAGAAGATGCCTCCTACTTCACTTGAATATACATACATATATTGGTCGGATGTCAACGTATTACATATCCTGCTATACATAGTATATTGATACCCAGCATGTTGTAGAATTGCGAATATCCGTATATCGTTCTCTACTCTCAGAGAAAAAAGTTACAGTGTTTCTGAATATTTCAAAGGTTCACTAAGGAGTCAGTAGAGTAATCTTTTTTAAATTTTTTTGTATTTTTTGCTTTTTTTTAATGTTCACAAAACGCTTGGCTATTATCCCTACTAGATTCATAATTTTTTATAATTTATTGACAATGTTATGACAAAATTTTTATGAAAACACATGGGGAAATTTTAAAAAAAGTTACTTTTTTATTTATTGGGTTTTGTGTGTTTCAGATGAAGAATCACCGTTGTATGTAATTGCTCCTGTTGTGCAAAGATTCATAAACAAGAAATGCAAATAAACATGAGAATTCAATTTTATTCTCTCCATTCAAGTCAGTTTTCAGTTCTCTATTATCTATGACAAAATTAGGTTATTTTTTTATGTAATGGCTTGTAATTAGCCTGCTCTCTCAAGCGTGCACAAAATCAAAATTTACGAAACAGCTTACAGATCAAGTATTCCGATACGAGAAATACCCTCACAACTAAGAAGTCTCAAATTATGAAATGAAAAGTAGAATGTTGGAAGGGAACCCAAGAATTTCAATGAAATCTAAGCAGTGGCCGCTTATATAACCATGTCGCATGACACAAAAAACGGAATTCATTTCAACACAGGTGGTCGGCATGAAAGTAACTACTAATTGCCACAAAGTAATGTAATGAAGACACCGTATGGCAAGATGTATTACGAATGCCCAAATGTTGGCTGAATGCATAAAAATAGCCAGACCTCATCTGCAGATATCATGCTTTGTGCACTCTGCCATAACATTCTTGAATTGGATACTTCCCCGTTTGCCTGTTGTTGTTGGTATGGTGCGGCAGAAGCTGATAGTTCGGAGGTGGTAACAATTACAATACCGATACTTACCGCACAATGCTCTAAGTACCGGACAAGTGGCAGTGTAAGCAAATAGCTTGGGTTGCGCTTCGACATGTTGTACATATACATAGTAGATATGCATGTAAGTGTGTGTAGCTTAGTGCCGCCGTGCCTTTGAGTTCTAGCCGAGGATGGCAACAAGCTTCTCCACTTCATAATTCTTCTAGGGCTTCGAAAATCAGTCAAGCAAACGAATCAACTTTTAGCGCTGCCCTCGCACTTGCGGAGCACGGTGTGGGGGGCAATGCTACAAGTGGCTTACCTACCGTTGCATATATATGTTTGTGAAACTACTTGATTACATATGTTCCCATATTTGTGTAAAAAAGTATGCGCTCGGGCTGAGCCGGCCAGAGAACCACTTGTATTGGCACAACTCACAGAAACAAAAAAAAAAAAAAAGAAAACAATTATTAGAAAAAAGCATAAATTCGTACTTGAGCAACCAAGTGTGACGAATGAGATTACTGAAATCTTCTGGAGCAGATCCATTTTTCATGCAACTCTGCAGCGTACAGCGTACAGCAACAAAAACTGCATTCATAGCTAGAGCTACGCCAGCCACAACTATTGCAAGTACACGCTTTGGGGGCTACACTTTGCCGCTGCAGTTGAAGTCTTTGCCATTATGGACTTTAATACCCTAACACCAACACACCAACCCGCATGCATACATATATGCATGCATACATATATGCATGTATACATATACATTTATATATATGGATACTTGCACACATACAAACATATAAGCCACAGCTCCGAGTACTTGAGTTGCAAGCCATGGTATATTGTTTTTTCCTGCCTTGTTTTTGTTGTTGTAACTGTCATTGTTACTACCATTGCGGGGCTGTGTATTGCGATTGTTGCCATTGTTATTACTGACGATTGCAATCAAACATTGCAATGAATCGCAAAAGCACTGCAGACTGGACTGTAGCTAGGGCGACGGTGACGGCGGGGGTGTAGCGGTATAGTACGAATTTAAACATGTTCGGGGTTGTAATACTTTTCGCACATATCCACAAGCAGTTGCCATGTATTTTGCTTACATTTGGGTATGCTTATGCAGTTGCATGTCGAGATTCATCTCTGCAATTGATGCAACCACACACCAGCCATCCATCGATAGGCGGGTTCAATGTGCAACATCCGGTCGGTTTGTTTTGCATTGTTTTGAAATTTCACACAATTGATACTCTAATTAAATTGAAGAACAAACCGAAAGCAATTACAGTTGAGTAGACGAAAATGCAGCAGCAGTGTGTTGGCCAATATATGTTGGTAAGTTGTTCGGTTAGGTTAGGTTAGCATCGCTAAATATTAAAGCAAGAAAAAACGTTCACTTCGCTTGCAATGCAGCTAATAATAAACTTTATATATGCAAAATTTTTCTTACAAGAACTTAATTCTGACCGATCAGTTTGTATGACAACTATATCCTATAAAGATCCGATCTGAAAATTTTTTTCGAAGAGTGTACAATTAACTAAGATAATAATACGTGCCAATATTCTCGAAGATATCTTGTCAAATAACAAAACTTTCCATACAAGCACATTATTTCGATTTTTCAGTTTGTATGGCAGCTATATGCTATAGTAGCTCGATCTGAACAATTTCTTCGGAGCTTGTACCATTAACTATGATAGTTACATATGACAAATTCCTGAAAGATAACTCATCAAATAAAAAAGTTTTTCATACCAGCACTTTATTCCGATTGTTCAGTTTGTATGTCAGTTATATCACATAGTCGTTCGATAACTACTATTCTCAGAAATTAGTGGATTTTTAAAGAAGAAAGGACGTGTGCGAAATTTCAGTTCAATATCTCAAGAACTCAGGGAGTAGTTCGCATATATATAAAAGGACAGACAGTCATGACTAAATCGGCTCGTCATGTCGATCAGTCTCTATTTGTGGTTCGATTCAAACCTGGACTTTCTCCTTTTTCTAAGGTAAAAGTCTTATAATAGTCCCCTCTGAAATATAGTCCTTGAAAAGTATTAAAAACATATCATAAAATGTAGCCACCTTTGGCACCAGACCGTGTTCTTTATCAATGCTTTGGATTCCGTTCAGAATTATCCTCCTGTGGTTTTGTTTGGTCACAAGTGAGCCAAATTTATCCAATACGTTCTTCACGTGCTATTTTACTGTGACTGTTATCTTGAAAACCCTGTCACTTCAAGTCATTATGTAACTGATGCTTTTGGGCTGCTGCACAGACTTTCGCAATACACATTTGATTTGATTCCATAACAATCTATTTTTTTTCTATTTGAAAATTGTCCGACAGCTTTGAGATTACCACGTGATCAAAGCAATGTTTCCGATTTCAGTGGAGCATTTTCATCGAGGTCGGTTTGAGCTGAATCACCACCAATTGGCAGTGGTCGTTTTCCCTTGACGTTGTCGTAAGTAATCCACTTTTCAGCGCCAGTAAACATCGGAATCAGAATTGGATTGATTGTATTGCGATTCAGCAGCGGTTCAAGCATTGACTTGTGTAGCACGCAGACTTCAAGATAATATTGTTCGAGGAAACAGTTGGACATACTATTCACCTAATAGGTTTCCCCAGGTTCGCGTTAGCAGGAGGATCATCTAAAGTAAAAAATACATATTTCATGGAAAGCCTTAACTTAGAACTTGGAGGAAGGAAAAAAAAAAAATGAAAATTGTGCGACTTTTTTTCAAATAGTTGTAGTAAAAAAATATCCTTCCTCTAAGTGTTTAAGAATTGTATCTCAAAGACCTGTGTAAATTTCATGAAGATCGGTTGAGTAGTTCTCAAGAAAGACGGCGCACTCAGCCGAGCTAACGCACAATTTCTCAAGGCTGCATCTCCGAAACTATTACTCGGATCAACTTGAAAATTTAGGATTTCTTCAGATTTTGTAGAATTATTAATTAGACTATAAAAAAAAAAAGATTTTTTGAAACCCATGTCACCACCTAATGCAATAATTACTTCATAACCAAAAAGAACTTAAACATTTTTTGTTGACTTGGCATATATTAACATAAAACAAAAAACCTTAAATTTAAATTGCAATCACAATTATTTTTACTGAATTAATGAAATCATATACCGTAAAGTAAATTAAACTTAAATTAAAATTAATTATGGGAGTATAACGATTTAAACTGTGTGGGTTTTGATGGCTTCGCCGCTTGGCCGTCGTCTTGAATTTTAAATTTAGACGATATGTTGAGTCATTTCCACATCCCTTTTCTATAGCCAAGTGCTTGAATTCTTTTGTGATTTCATTGTTTTGTGACATTCCTTAATTATTTCAATTTTCTCTGTTAATTCCTCCTTAAAATCCACCTGTCGGTTTATTGCCATCAAATCGGCGCCTCCGTAGTTGTCGAGATTCTTCATGTTTTCGTTAATTAGCGTTTCGGTTAGCTCCACTTTTGATTTAATGCGACGTACCACCCTCGGATTTGGATGACGTAGTTCCTCATTATAAAGAAATAGTTGATAGGGTAGTGTGGACTTTTCGATATTTTCACCCATTTTTTGTGTATACTGTGTTGGAATATTACTTGCGATTGAGTTTCTGAATTATGAATTTTCAACTGCGTTAACTGCTGTTGTGTCTTCCTTATCTGGTGACTAAATGATCCTTAAATAAAACTGTCGCCGATTTTATACTCACATCCTTTATCAGACCAACGCAAAGTTTTTGTCTCAGTGACATAATTTTACCTTTGAATAATTTTTGTTTTACCTTTAAATGAACGAAAATTCTTAATAAGGTCTCTAAATTGCGTCAAGTTTCGACTACCTGTTGATACCTTTTACCTAAGCCTTTCTAATTATTGTAAGTTCTTAACTACAGGTGTAAACAAAGGTTGTTTCTGAAAGGTTTGACATGAACTTAGGTAAAATGTGTTTACAAAAGACAATGGCGACAGGGAAAGGTAATATAGTGGCATAACAAAGACAGCCAGGGTATTATGCAGATATATCTTGTAACAATAACAAGGTCATTTTTAAATTGTATGCAAGATTAACAAGATTATACGTTTTGACAACTTCAACATAATAACGATAAAAAGTCTGCAATTCATTTTTTTTTAATGAAATTCTAGGAGTTATGAAACCTCTACGTATATGTTTATCCCAAAGTTCTTCATATGTTTTTTCGTGAAAAGCGCGTTTAAGTATAGACTATAATATATAATATATATAGATATATTTTAGCTTTTTTGAGGGATTTGGCATGTTGTTAATCATCGCCATGGAGTACGGGTCATATTTCTGGAAGTAGAATTAAGCTATAGATCTTTCGTGCTCAATTGGTGTTAGATGCGCCATTTTGATACACTAACATAAGACTTCGTTACATAGGTTTTTTCGGGTAAAAAACAACGTTTTTTCAACAATTTTTTTATCATATAAAATATAAATATTTTGTTTAAATATTTATTGTTACATACATACATTACATACACATTAACACAGAGATTCTGAACTTTTTGGAAAAAATATTTTAAATCCGGCCATTGCGACGCCATTATTTACTGTGATCCCTCGGAAAAAGATGCGACCGCGTTGGCAGGATAACTCCTTACAGCATCATCTACAGTGGAAAAAAGACGAGCTTTAGTTAAAACCTTAACTTAGAACTTGAACAAAGAAAAAAAAATTAAAATTGAATTTTTGACAAATAATTTTACAAAAAAAAAAAAACAAAAAAAAAAAAAAAATTAAAATTTCAGTGAAACTTCGTGACTATTTTTCAAATAGTTGTAATCGGAAAAAAGAAAACTTAGTCCAAGTCTTAAAAAAAAGAGGTATCTCAAGCGCCTGTGTAAAATTTCATGAAGATAGGTTTAGTAGTTCTCGAGCAATCGTGTCAATCGATATCAATAACACAGAGAATCTATGCATAGTACCTCCGCTTGGAAGATGCTAGTTAAGTTGGCTAGACGGAAAGATAGAGAGATATCAAGTTCTCACAAAAGTCGGGTCTAGGTAATCGGAACGAAGCCGGAATTTTATCAGGTTAAGGACTATCTACTCGGCAGATTTCTTATGCTACAACAACAACAGCAGAGATATCAATCTTTACACCGCAGTCAATTTTGAACCCACCCATATAATTGAGATTGTATCCTCCTCTCCTCCTAACCCTCTGTATATTTCGAGAAGAATCTTTCTATTGGTAGCCTATCAACAACGCAATGATAACATGAAATAATTTTCACTAATGCTTTTTTACGAAAGACTCATGAACTAGACACCTTTCTTTATGTTTCTTCATCTTCCATACACACCCCTCTCCGTGTGCGCGATCAACGATTAGCCGTAGCCAAGTTGGCTGACATGTGCTTATTTAAGGTGTTAAAATTTGTTGCCTCTGATCACCGAAAGCTCATATATTGTTTTCACAAATAGAGGTGTCCAAAAGTTCACTTAATGCAAAAGATATCATGAATACATATGTATATACGCACATAAATATGTACTGAAGTTGTCGTTGCGGCTGATGACAGTTGTCATTCAAGCGGATCATCTTATTTCTCAATAACTTGATTTAACTACCATATAATCGATTTATAGCAACAAAACAACAATAACAAAACGGGGAAAACATGCAACAATGATAACAACTGGGTACGAAAACACCTGCTGTTAGGCGAGATGTGCCAACGTTTCCAACTAAATCCTCCTAATGCAATTGAGAAAATGCTGTTTAACGTTTTCTTGTATGGCACAACTACTTAAGTGGACACATTGGCCGATGCGCCCGATGTCCGCTTGTGTGTGGTACATTGTTGTGCCAATAAAAAAGTAAGTTTTTATCATTGCCAACAGTTGAAAAGTTGCATGGCTACTGTGGTTGTTGTCGCAGAAGCTCATTTATAAATTGCATATCGATTGTTGGCGTTAATTTTCTAAATGGCAAAATCGCTATCTTCGGGCGCATCGTGCAATAGACACATATACGCTGATTGTATCGCAGAAAGCGGCAAGAGAAAATGCAATGATAATTGTTGATTTATGGCCGTGTGTACATTGTATTAATTCGATATGAAGACTAAGTGTGTGTAGACTCTGTATTATATACAATATCAGTAATGTGGCTATGACTTTCTGGCGCAAGCGGATAAGTGGCACGGGCGATTTCACCCGCATAAGCCTACTTATGATACAGGTGCCTCGCGATGGTAGAATTTTTGTATTTGCTATAAACAAAATGGCAAAAATCGTAAATACTAACGACAGGAATTTTCCATTGCTGATGGAGCCCCAATGATAATACACTAACACTCTGTAAATTTGGTTGCTTTTTACCTGGAAGTAATGTTGCGAGGAGACCAGGTGACATTTTTAACTTTCTAGTACAATATTTTCAGCCTAAATTGCAAGGCATCGATGGCGCTATTTACAAAGTAACTAGTTGACTGGCTGGCTGCTCTTGGCAGGTTTTGGCAAAGACAAGATTACAGCGTCTCAACAAATGAATGTTTTAGGGAAAGACACAATCTCCCCCGAGACGAGATCCGTCTCCTTGTCGCGCTCTATGCAGGGTACAGACATGGGAAGCATGAATACATTCTCTTGTGCAAACTGCCAGTTTAGCGAGATGGACCCGGATACTTCAGAACAACAGATTCTATATTGGGTTATTTTGAGTTTCGCTTGGAATAATACAACTTTCAAAAAAGAATAATCATGAACAGTGACTTTCTTTCGCATTCAACGTATCCTCAATAATTGGTCCCCAGCGCTTATTTCTGTCCTCAAAACTTGAAAGAATGCTTGCTGGAAAGAAGTTTTCTTCAAAAGGAGGTAGTGAACGCCGAAACTGAGGCCTAAACTTGTTTTACTATGGTAGGTCAGGAACCTTTCAATTGACCGCTTACTGTATATTTTATTTGCTTAACTTGACATGTATGACAAGTGAGTTGGGAATTCAATATCACTGCAATTTACTTCATCTGTGACTGTATCTCACATTTCCCTATAGTTATATATTTCAAGGGTGCTAATGAGAAAGATTTCTGTTTTCTCTTCACCAAGCTCCAGACTCATAAATAAAAACATTGGTATTTACCATTTATACAAAATAACGTAACAGCACTTTTCATAATTTGACAGTCGAAGAAAAAATGTCATAATAATAACTACTCATATCATCAAAATTTGAGTTTGGGTTATAAATTGGTTATATTGGTTATCATACACTCATCTGAAGACAAAATTTGAGTTTGGTTAATATTGTGGTTATTATACCTTACAGCGACTTCCGATTTTTTATGATACGTTGTTTTGCATTTTAGGTGACAACATATTCTGTTTCAAAAAAAAAAAAAAAAAAAAAAAAAAAAAAAAAATTAAAAAAAAAAAAAAAAAAAAAAAAAAAAAAAAAAAAAAAAAATTTTTTTTGGCCATATCCAAAACTTGCAAATTCCTGCTCAAACAGTTACGCGAATTTGATATATCTAAAAGAGGTGATAGCACAATGAAATTTTTTTAAGTATTCAGTTGCCTGTCATTAGTAGCCTATAGCTGTGTGTAATATTAATTTTATTTTAATGATTTTCATTAGTTTTACAATGCAATAGGAGCAACATTAGTATTAGTCTAAGAAGGATCACCTTGTACACATTCGCCTTCAAACATCGTCCACGCTTTGGTTGACAACACTTCAACATTATGTGCTTTGAAACAGGAAACGATTTTACGTCAATGCTAGCAGGACATGAAAATGGTGATCATGACGAAGAATATTTAATATTTTTGGTAATAACTCCAGTCCTACGCTGACAGTTCGTTATTACATTTTAGGAGGTTTACTTTTACCTACTATTACTTTACTTCTACCTGTTTACATGTATTAATACAAAAAAGTCGTGTTCATGGCACCTTTTACAGCTCAACCACGACTGTATTAGCTGCATTCGTCTATTGCAATCAGCTTAAAGAGTTGAAAGGCATTTATGCAAAGATTATAAAGAGTTCGCACAAAGTTAGGCGGTACAGCGTACTATATGTCGGGTTAGCCACTGAAAAAATATAAATTTGAATATTTTCAGTGAAGGATAGCAACGCCTGTCTAAAGGAAATCAACAGAAGAACGACACCAACAAAATTTAATACTAGGAAAATAGATCCACTAGTAAAGAAGAGGAAGGAAGTAGATCAAGGACAAACACTTTGTATTTACATTGTTGACCAACATATAGTACCCGTCTCAATGAATATCTCACAATATGAAAAACTTAAAAATATCTTAGTAGAGGTTTGCTGAATCGTAAGAGGAGTTGTAGGAGTGGCATAGTTATATGTACGTTACAAAGCACTATGAGCTATGTAAATATTAAAAACAGGCAATTTCTTAAAATACACGACCTACAAACATACCTGTACTTATTTATGCAATCTTTAATATATTTGAATATTTTCACGCCTTACTGTGATATTAAAATCATATTTACTTCTATTTTCTTACAGGTATGTTTTTTGGGTGGATTGGTAAACTATGTTCTTCAAGATGCAACCATACAAGGTAACTGCATTGACAAATAAATATTTAAACACACACACACAGACATGTGTATGCCAGCTGTGTCTTACAACTGAAAGCTCTTAAAGCATATTGATATATGTATATGGGCGTGTGTATACTATCACACTTTTGGTATGTCAATAAACATCAATGAAAGCACGCCCATGGGTGTTTACAAGCACAATGGGTATGTATGTGTGTCAGACGGTGCGGCAACATCTTCACTTTTCCTCATTAACGAGGACACAAAGCAAAAGTCGCGAGGTGTTGCATCGGCAGAGAAGCGTGCATTCGTCTCTTCTGCATGGAATACTCAAAAGAATTGGGACAAACAAACAAAGAGCTGCCATCTTCAGCAGCAAAAGCAACCACAAATAGCATTATATCCAAAAAAACCACAGACACAAGTTCATGCACACACACATATGTATGTATGTATATCGTTGTCCGCAAATGCAACGGCATAAACAGCAGCATCATTGAGTGTTGACGGCATATACTTGCAAGAACAAAAAACGAAACAACAACATGCAGCAACAACATATCGGAAAATCCACAAAGATTGTTGCTAAAGAAGTTGCACGAAGCGTTAATGCGGCGAGTTGGCGCGCCAGCGAATTTTGCTGTCGTACATTTTACATTGATTATGTTGCATGTGGCAAGTCGAGCTGATGAGTAAACAAACCGAGTGTTGAAGAAGACGTGCGGACAAATGGCGTGTTGTTCTCGAGAAGAGTTGTTGTTGCGCGAGGTGGGCGACAGCGAAATAACTGAAAGAACGCACTTTAAGAGATTTTCATGCGTGTGCATTAAACGAGCTGGCGAACATGGTGTACCGTTAGCGAAGGCGTGACGCAGCAAAACGTTTCGATGGACAGACAAACAACGGCTCGGCCGATGCTCGCATGAATGGTGGTGATAAAAACTTGCTGGGCGGACAGGTCCGCTTGTGTATCCGTTCTAAGCGTGTTTTTTGGGTGGAAACGAGGGGAGGTGGAATGCAGATGTGACAACTCTTGTTATTGTACCTATATGAGTGTTGCTGCATATGCTTACATGCAGCTGGGTTTTGCTATAATACCGTTCTAAATTACTGCAACAACAAGTTGTGTCCATTTTTGTGTATTTTCAGCCGTTTTCGTCACTCCCACGTTTGCCTTCATCAACCGTTAAGCGGAATGACCTAGTCAACTTGACAGTTAATTAAAGCCCTTATCCACTTTTAATAAAACTACTAGCCTACGATTGGTACAAAGCTTTCAAAGGCGGTCATGAGATCGTTGAAGACAAGCCTCGTTCTGGACGACCTTCGATCTCGTCAATCAAGTTAGACGTGTTAGAGAATCATTTTGGTGTATATTTTGGGTTCTTGCTCGACTCATCCCAATAAATCTGAAATTTGTCTCAAAAAGAGTACCGTAAACAGGTCGCTTTGGACATGCTTGATAGTGCGAATTCCGATCCGATGAAAAATCATGAATCCTCGAGAATACTCTAGTTAATGTTAAAATGGTCCGACAAATGAACAGCTCTTTAGGGAGAAAAATACACAATTTCAGATCAATATCCCAAAAACTGAGGGACTAGTGCGCAAAATATTGTAAACAAGCGGGCGCGCAGACATGGCTAAAACGGCTTAGCTCGTCTCCGACAATTCCTTACGCTGCGTGAAAATTAATATATTCTGTTCAGGGCATAACGAACTGAAGATCACATACATATATGTATAGGGGCAAAATATAGTATATACACATTACAAGCGAATTGTAACAGTTTAACTAAGTCATGCATACTTAGGCATAAATAATTGCCGCTGCACATCCAAATATACGCGTGTTGCCCACTCTTGTTTGTATTCATAATGAGGTCATTTGCATAATTACAGACTCTAAAGTTATGATAAGCAGTATAAGCGTTGCGTTGCCCGCAGCTTGCCACATGCCACAAACAACATGCATGCAATGCCTTCTTACGCCCAGTATTTCCACTTAAACACATTGCGTTTTATGCGCTCACAATTTGTTAATGTCCGTGGCAGCGTGTGCGAGCCAGACCAAAATGATAGCGACATGGTCCAACTCTAACGCAAGAAACTGTAGCCGTGATCCAAGTTTCATATATGTGTTTTAAAATTGCTCGGTTGTCTTGCCAGACAAATTCGATTTTGCACAACAATGCCGCACAAAACAGCCAGATTAGCTACTGTTAAGACGCGTGCCCTATCTGTAAGCTTGGACCGCGTGCTCACATATCACAGGTATTCTACGCA
Source organism: Bactrocera latifrons (assembly GCF_001853355.1). Lineage (NCBI taxonomy): Eukaryota > Metazoa > Arthropoda > Insecta > Diptera > Tephritidae > Bactrocera > Bactrocera latifrons. The sequence goes on along the minus strand of NW_017536730.1, from coordinate 196,290 downwards.
CGTCGCGGCTGGCACGAAGAAATGGTACATATTAATGCTTTTGCTGGTCATGCCATATTGATATATAAAGTATACATATATATACATATATAGGTGTAAGCGAAATACAGCTGTGGTGCAATGAAATATGGTAGCTTTGTTCTGCACTATATTATTATTTTAAGTATTCATGTTGTCTGCTACGGGTATGGAGTTTGTGCATTACTATGTTCTTATGTCATAAACTTTTCTCTCCTTCTTCTTTTTCATAATACCACTTAGATCATTGTGATCTCTGTTTAGCGTTCAAATCTCGGCTATGTACTATATATCATTTAAAAATGGAAAAATGGACCCAAGGCCACTGTGCTATACTTATCTATTTATCTTAATTACCGTTAAAATAAATATGAATTTTGTTTTTGAAAAACAAATATGAATTTTTATTTTGTTCATAAATTAATATTAGTTTGTCAAAAAAGTCTTGCGGTATTTTTGCGGTATTGTTAAAAATAAATAAAATTTTGTTTGATAACTCGTGCCTAGCACCTGACCGATGCTACGGCTGCTACTATGCCGATTTCTTTCGACCAATTCAGCGATTTTATCGCAATTTTCGACGACAGGCCATACACTAGAACGAAAACGTTGAAACCATCGTTGTGCGGTGGAAATGGAAACTATTTCGGGTCCATAAACTGCACAAATTTTATTGGCCTCTTGAGATGCATTTTTGCCTTTATTTTGCTCCATGTTTGCGACGCTATAACTCACGAACGACTTCGAAGTAACGACAACCAATCAAACACGTGTTAACACGTGAAATGAGCTTTCCAAAAAGGTAAAGCATGACCCGATACGACGAAAAAACTAACTAAAACTACGCACTCTCAGCGCCAACTAGCCAAAATACCGCATGACTTTTTTGACAACTTAATATATAATTATTTCCAGGAATTAATTTTTTTTTTTAATTTCAAAATATAATTTATTTCAATAACATTATTATTGCAAAAAAGAAAACAAATCGACTTTTCAGAGTTTATAGCTTGCTTATAAAGAGGCAAGGATATCACGTGCTTTCCCTTGAATCATAATTCTTAATGCGCTTAAAGTGGTCGTCATCGCAATGGAGCAATATGCCTTAGATTTAATGTAACTAAAAATTTTTCTATGTACAGCTCTTAGCTTAGTGATCGATTGTAAGCAATTTCTCCAAATATTGTACCCTTGGCAATTCCTGCCTACTTACAATAAGATACCTCGTGAAATAAACAGGTTTTCCGTACGTAAGTATTTTCTTTGGTGCGAAAAGCACGTGTACCGAATTTCAGATAGATATCTCAAGAATTGCTGGACTTTTTCGTGCAGACCGAAGAGGGGACATAGTGAAGTCGAGCTTGTTATGCTGATAATTTTAAATTGTATGTATTATGTATCGTAACGTAAAATGCCAAACGACGTGTCATCAATTTTCAGCTTCCGCTCTCAGATATAAGCAATATATAACCATTTTATAACTAAATTTCAAATTTTGTTTAATATGAGTGGTTTGCATTATATCGTTTTTCCTTCGCCTTTAAACTTATGATAATTGATCTTACGTTATTTTGCATTTTAGGTGACGATATGCTTTATGGGGCCTCGAATGTGGCAAAATTAATATACCGTGTTCAGGGTATGAAAATGTATTTCCATTCCGTCACCAAACCCCAATCTCATTAACATAGTTACTATTTTTAACGATATTTTACAATATAATTAGAGTAGTTAGGGGTTAAGTTGAAAGTTCTGAAACCACAATGAAATTTTGTATAGAATTTAGGACGTTGGAAATCAATTACTTTGGGAAAATCCCAAAACTTAAACTTAAATCTCCTTCATTTAGATTTACTTTTGTTTTAATAGCTTAACTCTCTTTTACTTTTTTGATCAAAGTAAATAAAGTTCTATCAATATTTAATAACGCCAGTATACTTTTTATACTACACTATATTCAGTTGTTTTATCGCTATATATTATACATAGAAATGCCAGCTTTCTATACCATGCCAAGAAGGTGCGCTATTTCAATATTCACGACTGTACATTCACTACTTTGCCTGCGCATGCTCATTTACATTGCATTACCTCCGTGTTATGCTAAATTAGTCGTACTACTAGCACTAGTTACCTTTGTTTTGGCACACGATACGACCTGCTGCCTTTTTCTGCTTCATAATCCTTTCTTCTCCCGCACCATTTCATTCGTTGCCATTTTCTGCTCTATTATTAATTGTGTGCTGTGAGCGCGCATGCGCGACTATATGGTCTGTGCGTTTACCATTTGTTGCTCATCTTTTACGACATTGCATAACGCACACACGCACACATGATTGCCTGTATATGAAGGCACACATCCATGCAGTTATATTACAGATATTACGGCGATTACAACCATTGTCTGTCATGTCTTGTCGGTCATTTGTGCAGCAACAAGAAATGTATTGTAATATACCTTAAAGTTGTTCATCATAAAATCACGCAATCGGAACAGAAATCACAATGGCGCAGCGTGCGTATGCAGCGTTAACCATACATCAAATTAGCTGAACACAAACAATTTATAAACAATATGTTGCGCTTCAAATCTTCATTTTTGGCGCTGCGTTTAACCTTTTTTACACCTTAAGGCGGTTTGAACGTTGATTTTCTTTACCATATTTCCTGTGACGCCCGTGAAGAGTTACGGAAATATGACTGCTGCCGTAGCTATTGTTTCACAATCGAATAATTGTACCTAAAGGCGTACATGCCACAACCACATGAATTCGCTGTACCTTTACATGCGTGAAAGTCATTAGGAAATGCAGATTATTTGACTGCATACAAATTACTATTGTATATGTGAATATGTGTCAGTATGACATTTGCTTAATTTTTACAGTAGAGATCATCCATTCCATCTATAGTGGTCTTCGCTTCGCTGAGCGTTACTTTCCAGCGAATCCATACAAGTTGCGGCAACAAAAGTCCCCGTTTATGCAGCAACACTAAGATCCTCAGCACTTACCTACAGAAAAATGAAATACAAATTGACATGTGTCAGGACTTATGTAAGAAATCACTGTGAAGGTTACGTCCTCAATCATTGAAAGTAAAGTAGTAAGCCTTTTTAAAGGGACAATAGACCTAAGGTCGCGGTGCATTCCTCGTTTACCAATCAAGAATTTCTACCTGTACCCAGCAGGCAGGTGGAAAATATTAAACTATATCCTTGCTGATATAACTATAAAAACGAGAGCAAAACGCCGTACAGCCGTCAGTATTTCCAAATCATTGCCTTAGAAGAATCTACAATGTTTAAAATGCGCGATGAACCACACACGCATATATCAGTATTCGAAAAGCTGCTGTCATCTCATCCCGGAAGTCTTTGCTACACACTATTCTTACATCGTTGCGAAATGAAGAATGGCGGTGCTCTTAATTTCGAAAGCACTGTGCGTTTAACCAAATCAAAATATTACGTAACAGAAAAGTTGATTGCTCATATGAAACCAAAAATGTATCGACTAAAGGCTGATGTGTATCCAGTAATTAAGCAGCAGCAATTGTACTGCAAGCGATTGAAACTGAAAATGGAGATTTTAAACGAACAACAGGAGAGGAAGCATAAACGTGCCATACTGGCGACAAAGTCGTGGGGGACGTACTTAGACGATGATTTTGCGTACAAGAAGTACCGCGAAATAAGGTACTACGACGAGGTGGAGGATGGAAACGACGTGGAAAATAACTGCGACAACTCCCACTCAGATGACGACTCCAACTCAAAAGACGACTCACACGACGTCACCGACTCAAACGTCAACTCCAACTCAGACGACTACACCGACTCACAAGACGACACTGACACACACGGCGACAACGACTCATACAGCGACTCCGACTCCCATAACGACTCTGACTTAACCCACGGCTCTGACGACGGCTCCGACGATGACTCCAACGACGAGAACTCCAGTGAGAAGAAAGAGTTGGACATACAAATTCAACCCGATCACACGAATGCAATAGTCCAACATTTGTTACAGAACAGATCACGAGTACCTCGGCGTGACCAATTTCGTGTGATGAGGGGGCTAGACTTGTGGAGGGAAGAGAACAAGGATGACGAGGTTATGAACAAGTTTAAAGATTATTTGCAGAATAGCGCAAAATGGCATGAAGCAGCAATGGAATCTGCGCGGCGAATGGAATTCTATCGTGAACGAGAAAGAAAGGTAATGGCGGAACTTCATAATTATGAATATGAAGCGTTTACAAGCAGAACTGCATATTCTGGACAAATACCAAATCCAGCCGATCGCAATATTGAAATTACAACAAACGACCATAATCGTGCTGAAGCGTCAACGAGCCGAGGAGCGTCAACGAGCCGAGGAGCGTCAACGAGCCGAGGGCTGCCAACAAGCCAAGGAGCATCAACAAGCCAAGGAGCGTCAACAAGCCGAGCTGCGTTAATAAGCTGTGAATTACTTTTTGCACGAACGATAAACCCAGCCGATCGCAATAACGAAAGCACGACAAAAGAACAGACTCCTGCTGAACAAATGTCAAACCCATCAAATGTGCGAGTTATCTACAGTGGCATTCGCAATCTAGAGCTAGAGGAAAGAGTGTTCACGAATATGAGAAATGCTGCTCGCTGGCCGCATATCCATAAGGAGGCGAAACGAAAAAGATTTTCACAATTAAGAAAATTACCATCAAGAAATACAAAGAAGGCGACTCGAAAAAATTTCCGCAAAAAACAATCACCTCGTGGGCACTTCTGATCTTCAAAAAGATCAACTGGCAAGTGAAAACCTCAGTAGGAAAGAATGCTATATACGTTCATCTATAAATTTAAGTAAATATTTATTACAATTAAGTGATATAGAAAGTAAAATAAATAAGTGCTGAAAAGTCTGCAAAATTTGTGATTTATGATTTTCTTTGCTTTATCTACAATATTGCCTTAGGTTTATGTTCATCATTGGCAAGTTCTGTTATATATAAATATATTAAACTTAAATTAATTTATTATAATGATATTGATATTTTTTGTTCTAAATTTCTTTATATGTTTTGATTTAAGTTGCGAAACCTTTACAAAACTTGTACATATGATGCCTCTAATGAGTCAATATAGAAAGCAAATTCTTTTACGTGCCGATGTTTAAAGTTCCAATCCGATATTATTTATCTTTATATATAAAGATTACGTGTCACAGCGTTTGTCTGCGAGGGACTCATAAACTAATGAACCGATTTTAGCAAAACTTAGCATAATGTGTCCAATTTGAAGTAACTTCGAAGATAGGATAATCAAAACTATTCAGAAATATTGCATCAATTGGCAGCTCTATTAACTCTATTAAATCGGACATCTCCATTAACATATTAACCGGTCACACAACTTGTTGATTTGCGGACAGCTCTAATAACTGAACAGAAAGGCTAGTTCATCAGTGTCTGTGGGACGGGAGATTTCACTGTATAAATTTCTAAACATATGCATGTATTCACAATCCCAAAAAAAATAAAATACAGTTGAACTTCTATAACTCAAACTTTTATAACTCAAACTCTTGAATTAGCAGTAGAAGTCAAATTGCATACAAATTTTCTGCCACAACTCGAAGTTGTGGACCATGGGGACTCGAGTTATTAAAATTCAATTGTAATTATAATTGTCAGTAAGATGCCAAATCTTAAAGGCCACTTCCTCAATGTCTGTTTAGCAGCCGTTTGGCAGAATCTACTGGATTCTTATACCGCCAAAAACGGTTTCGCCTTTATTCGTAAATGAAATTTTCACTGTATTGAATAGTTTATTACATGAATAATAGTACAAGTATATACCACAGCAATATGTGACCGGATCTGCTAGTATATATATATATTTTTTATTATATTTTACGTGGCTTTTAGATAGACAACATTATTGCTATAAATTACTTCAAATAAAATTATCTAAAATTAAATCTAGTTTTTCCCGCAATATTACCAACATCAATGTCAATAGATTTGACAGTTGGCTGGAAATAATTACAGCCTGTGAAGATACCCCATTAGGTTAGTATGGTCAGTTCTAATGTCAGAATGATTCGAATATCGTGTATCGATTATTTTATTGCGTGTTGAGTAGTATTGATAAATCAATGCTTTATGCGCTGTGCTTGAAACTCGGTATTGATCGATGCTTGAGAGCACTTCTTCTTACTTTAATTTGATGAATTTGAACTTTGAACTTTTAAGCGAATTTTAATATTTCTTTGCTACGAATCCGTATAACTTTCTTTCATAATTATCCATATTTCTTTGCAGACATGAGTACTAATATCTCAGAGGATTTCAATCGCTAACTTCCACAGGTTTCTTCTTTATTCCACATTTAGTCGATTCATTTAAGTTGCTCTATTTATTTTCAAAAAAATTTTATAATAATTTCACTGAATTTCAAAACTTATGACTTCAAATATTTATTTATAGGCAACGGTGGTCATAAACTCTAGCAAAGTTCACTCAAACCAAGGTCCAATCTCCAAGCTTTGAAGAATCGTGGGGAATGTTGAGTAGAAAGGGCTTCAATTTAGCAAGTCTTGGTGAGTAGAAAAACGCAGTCTAGTTCAGCCTGTATTTTTCAAACCAGTGACAAGAATGTTACCTTTATGCATATGTTTACGTACATATTTTCAGAATTTTTTCGGATATTAATTTTTAGAGTCGTAATATTAGGTAGTCGTATTTTTAATCAAACTTCAACTTATTTTATTTTATATTTGTATTTATATAAACATATGTAAATAACCAAATATGTACCATTTTGATGGACCACTTTTTGCCATTTTTTCACTAAAGACTATTCCATCAGTGTAAATCGAAATTTCGAAATTTTCCGGAATGAAAGCGAACCATGAACTGAGACAGCATCATCTCCGTAAACTTCATACATTTCATTGGTGGCTTGCAAAAATTTCAAAATATAGCGAATTTCTTCATTATTTTCACACATTTTTGAACAGCTGTAATTTTTTTTCAACGTCCCCGAATTTTATTTTTTTTTGGTTCAATCAATTTTAAAATCTCACCTTACCAGCGCTATATGGTATGACACACTCTTTTTTGTAGCACTAGAGATATACGACTGCAATGGCATCTAGTGACAAAATACGAAAAGACTTTAAAATTTTAATAAATTTTATATCGAAATCTCCATTTGGACACGAATGTGGGGTTTGTCAAACGTTTATATCTAATTTTGTATGCCCTGGAAATGCCGATGCCTTAAAAAGTATATATAAACGTGACGAGCTGAGTCAATTTAGTGAATCTGTATCAGCATATACGCGAAATTGTTCCGCAGTTTTTAGATATCAATCTGAAAATTTGCACACGTTTTCTTCTTTCCAAAGGGCTGCACTTTTGTCAGCAGCACCTTTGTCGGACCACTTTAGCATATAGCTGCCATACAAACTGACCAATCAAAATAAAGCTCTTGTATGAAAAGTCTTTATATCTCTCATAATATCTTCACTAAACGTGGCATATACGAGTATTATTGTTGAGGACTGCGCTACAATCTCCTGAATATTGGTAAGATTGCACCACTAAAGTATATAACTATCTATCATTCCAACTTATAGATAAAAATCAAGATATAAATATTCATAAAACATCCTTTTTTTTTTACTGAGTGACCTAAGGTTATTATTCCTCTCGAAATTATTTCAAATTATCTGAAATTAATATGCACCCAAGCATATAACGGTTGAACTATGGCTCCATATAACCATATACGTGCAGGTGTTCATGCCTCGCACAATCTATTGCGATTATGTGTTGACTCATCAGCCAAGTGTAACATGTGTAAACAAATATATTAAGCGCTTACCTCAGATTTACCACTCTTAGGACTAACAAGGACTCACATATTACACACACACACACATAGCTAAATAAATTTGTGATTGAGCGCGTGAAAAGCTACTTCTAATCATCAATTGGCTGAACTTTCGCAGCCAGCTGTTGCCTGTCAGCAGCTAAGCGCTGCTCTTGCTCCACTTAATACCGCTACATATTAAGACCGCAGAGCCCACTATACTACCAGCTGTTACAAGCACAGCAACACCCATATATAGTACATACCGCAAGCATCCTGTTAATTGACCTTATAAGTGAGCGTTTAGGTTGCATGGATGCATGTACATACATGCATATATAGACACACATCCATTTCCATACAGTTATATGGGTATATACTTGTGCATGTGTATAAAGTTTGCTTAAGAAGCTTGTTGGTTTAGCGCTCAGCTGCATAAATTGTACGCAACCATTACAACCCCACATACTAATCCTCTCCTCAGTTATGTGTGGCCTCCTTAAATGTCGTTAGGTGTTAATATCGAAATGTGTTGGCACAAATTTCGTCTGGCTGACTAAAAGGTATTGTAATTTCTTGAATTTGCTGTTTTATGTGCCATTAACCGTTGGCTAGGTAATTTGTTGTTTAATTGTTGGTTTCCATTCGTTCTTTGGCAGACCGTGGCGTATGAGCAACAGGAATTTTACAATTGTTTGTATTAAGAGACTGTGTGATAAAAGAAAGAATTATTACTGCTTCTTCTGCTAACGGGAGTCAAAAGAGAAATTTCCACTGTAAGAATATTTTAAGGCTCATTTTCGTACTGTTATAAGTGGGTCAGGACGGACAATGTATACCAAATGTATGCTAATATTCCGTCAATGGTGAGTTTGTTGTGGTGGAGGTGGGTTGCAATACATAATCTGCATGCGAGCAACAAACAGTCTTTTTTCAAAAGTTTTTTTCTCATATAAAAAATTAAAAATTGTATTAGAATTTTTTTGTTACAAACATACACTATTAACGACGAAATTTTGAATTTAATCGCACGAGGTGAAAAAATTCGAGTTTTAGTTACTTAAAGTTTAGGCTTAACCGAGGACTTGAACGAAGGAATAAAACCTGAAAATTGCATTTTTGGCAGACATTTTTACGAAAAAATTAAGATTTCAGTGAAATTTCGCGAAATTTTTGTTGTAATTAGAAAAATTGTTAGACCAAGTCCTTAAGAATTGTGTCCCAAAGACCGTAAACCCATGTAGTCCCTTAACTGTTCCCAATTCGCCATTTCTATGCTCGCTTCTGCACTCTCGTCAAAAAAATTACATATAAAACCAACAAGAAAGATATCGTATTGAATTCGTACAAGAGAGTATGCGGATATCTCTTCCATATTGTTCGGTGCTATCAAGTTTCTTTTGTTTTTGTAATTTTATTTTGCGACGCTTTTACTATTAGGAATGATTAAATGACTAATTTCCTCCTCGCTTTCATTTTCGAGACTTAATCCCTTTAAGTAATTTATAGATGTTGAGAATAACATCATTTTTTAAACATGAAAAAGTATAGCTCTACTAAAAAATAATCATAATACAATTCCGCACGCGTCAGAAGATATGTTAGCGCTGGGTTGCACCACAAGTGCTGCCATTTTGTTTGAGCATCGGCTATATTTTGTTCGATGCACTGGAGAATAACACTTGTCGAATCGAAGACAGCTATAATAATAGCATCTCGCTAAATCTTCCTAATTAAGCACTTTCGTATTATTTTTGCATTATTCAAATAAAATGTAAGCAAGTGATGAATAATTAAACTTAAACAAGAAAAAATATGAACTGCGCCTGCACTGTAACTATAATTCCCTTCACATGTGCATTTTTTAGAGTAACTATACCATATGTGCTTGACATTTGAAAATGTAACGGTCTAATGGATTGCAACCAAAGGATGCTAGTACTTTTAGCAAAGTTAATTCATCTAAACAACTTTCAAGACGAATCAAGACTACTTAAAAATCGTTATCTTGATTGTTAAATTTGTATGAAGCGATATGCTATAGTGTCGCCAGTTTTAACAAAATATACAAAATTTTGGAGTGATATCTGAAAAACAAGGGCAGAGTTCGCTGATCAATTATAGATACACTTTATAAGGTCTCCTCTGTTTCTTTCTGGGTATTACAAACTTGGTGCTGGTAAACTCAATATATCCTATTCATTATATAAAATTAAAGATCTATTATCGAAATAATCTATTCCATAAGAGCTCGCTGTACTTTAATTACATGCCTCTCAAAGATAGATTGCTGACAGGAACAATATTTTCATAACAACTATTGCCTTTATGAGGTTGATTTAAAAGAGACGTAATAATATTCACCAAAACTAGTTAGTTTACTATAAAATATTTCAATAAGTCAACCACTTTCATAATTACAGTTCTCAATTTATTTCGACAACTTTGTGGGTGTTAATAATTGCATAAAACGTAAACCGAAAGCATCCATAAGACTATTTTTATACACTTTTTATTATAATTAGATTTCTCTGTTGATTTATGTATTAGGTTTTGAATAAAGCAAGATTCTGAGAATATAAAATTTAAAAATTAATTAGTTTTTATAAACATAATTTACAACTTTGTTGCGCGAACGAGTCAAATGTTGTTTGCACGAATTAAAATGGAGATTTTAGTCTTGCATGTTAGAAGAACGTTCTGGGCGGCGTAGTTTTCCACCATATCAACTCTCGGTCAGCTGAAAAACCGGTTAAAAACTATTTGACAAACATCGGTAGGGAAGTTTCGCTTCAACCGTCTAATAGTAGAGACCTCTCTCTCTTCTGACTATCATTTGTTCCGGTAGGCAGAAAGCCTTTTCTCGATTATGACTCACGACAGAAGATGGTTTCAGAAAGTCGGGCTATACTATGTTTAATAATACTCTACATAAATATTTTAAATAAACCTTCACATTTTTATGAAATAAAATCGCATAAATATTGTCATTGACCCAATAAAAAATAACTTTAGTCTTATATAAATAATTTTCAGATACAATACAAGTTTAATATGAATAACTTTGAAAATTTGTACTCTTGTCTGCAGCGTTGTTGGCGCTTAAATACAGGAAAAATATTCGACTATTTTCGATAAATTTTAGAGCCGACAGCTAATTTTGTTTTTACTTTATGATAACGAAAGATTTATACGTAGATCATTTCAGTTTTTGAGATATTGATCTCAAAATTTTCACACGTCCTTTCCTTAAGCTCTTACTTCGTATATAACTCTTTTATAAATGTATATCATACGAAAACTACTATTAAGAATTGCAAAACATTTATCTATTGGGTAGTCGAAAAAGTCTTTTCGTATTTAGTCAATAGCTGTCGTTGTAATCGTATATCTACAGTGCTGAGTGTTTGGTGGGATTGGAAAGAAATCGTCCACTATGAGCGATTGATTCTACGTTTTACTGTCAACAACTGATGAGCTTGAACCAAGCAATAAAAAACAGCGGCTAGAACAGATCAACAGAAAGGGCTTCAGGACAACGCTAGACCACAAACAACTTTGATGACTCGGTAAAAACTGGGAGTGCTTGGCTGGGAAGTTTTGATGCATTTTCCATTTAGCCCCAACCTTGCACAATCGGACTTCCATTTGTTTCGTTCAATGCAGAACTCTCTTAATGGAGTAAAGTCGGCTTCAAGAGAAGCCTGTGAAAATTACTTGTCGCAGTTTTTCGCCGAGAAACCAGAAAAGTTTTACACTAATTTAATAATAATGTCTCTAGCAGAAAAATGACAAAAATTTGTGTGCCAAATTAGGAATATTATATTTGATTAGAAATACGAAAGGACTTTTTCGACTACCATATATATACATTTAGTTTTTTTCTGCATTTATTTGTTACTCTGGAATAGAAGTGTTAGTCTGGTAGGCTGATGAGCGACGTCATAGGCCAGTGTAGGTCCTGAGCGTTAACTGATGGAGAGACGTTACGTTACGCAGTTTTGCATTCAGGTGGATTCTTCCACGCCCACATAATTGTAAAAAATAAATTTTGTGTGGTATAATTTGAACTCGTAAATTTCTGAGATAGTGGAGAGTGGTATGATTTACGAAAGTTTAAAGGATTATTCAGCATATAACGCTTAGTTTACTAAACCAAACTGCGACTTAAGTATATTTGACATTTCGTATAACTTTTTTACACATCTACATCTACATATTCGCATAATACTGCAATACTCGTTTCGCGCTCAGCAATTTGCATTGACGAAAAGGCCTTCACATTTCCATATTTGTGCACACATACACAAACACACATACATATAGTATTTATTAATGCTTTTATACGGAGTTTAAACTCTGTTTTAGTAAGATATGCAGTTTTTAGTTTTTTTAATTTATGTTTTGTTTTTTGCATCGCTGTGGCGAATTTGAAACACGCGTTTAACTGGTTCTATAAGCTGGTGCAAGTGTGTGCCACGATGTGTGTTTAACCAACACACATGCAATATTGAACTTTTAATTAAATAACAAAGCAATGGAAAAGCAAAAGTTATACGACATAGTGAAAGATAAATGGGGAACGAGCAGCAAGAAGAGGAGTAGGAAATTAAATTTATAATTATGTACTGTAGAGCTTGTACTTTTCCCTTGAACAAATACAAGTTGTCGATGTGCAAACTAGTTGTCGGTGACTATGCGAGCTGCCTTCGCTGCTGTTTTCTTTGTTCTGATAAATTCTTGACTTCTTGTTTGGCGTGCGTGTGTTAATGACAAAAATAAGAAAAGCACCATTCTGCAGATATACATTCTTTATATATTATAAGAATATGAATTTTATTGTGCAATGGTTATACACATGTCTATATGTATATATGTATGTATGTGCCATACAAGTATATACAGAAAAAAATGTTGGCAATGAAAGAAGCTCGATGTCACGTGCCAATTTTTGCGCGTCTAGTTGGTGCTAAGCTCATGTTACTGCTTACATAGGCAATTACATAAAGCATTTTTATATTTTAATAAAGCTTACAACTACACACCACAGGTTTACGGTTAATAGTTCGTGATTCCTCACTTACAAACATTTGCGCAACTAAAGGCCCAGTGTAAGCTCTTTGCCTCACTTCACCTCAATCTCCAGCAGACAGCTTATATCAGCGCGTTGCATGGTTGCATGACTTGCACGAAGCTTTTTCTAGCCATAGAACTTCGTAGCTTACAATTATTTAATAATTTTTCGCTAATGTTTACTTAATTAATTTGGTGAAGTTCATGAAAAATTGTGATATGTATTTACATAACTGCAATTAGGCAGCCTAATGAAGCCGTTAAATATTTAAAATTAACAGCAATGCAAATAAACGAGAAATATTATATGCAGTATTCATTGCATTCGCTTGACTGGCTTAAGTAGCGATTTAACATGGGGGTCAACTTTTATTTGCTAGTTTGTATTTAGAAGCTAATCTGCGGCTGACTCGAATGGAATTTGGGCCGTATGTCTTTAATATCATGCCGAATATTCTCTACCACGCCGTCATTCCTCACTGAAAGTTGTCGGTGCTGGACTTAGAGGAACACTAAGTTTTATTCAATAAATTGATTGTTTCGTTGGTGTCGCTTCGGTCGTGCTCACCAATATTGTTCAATTCATGTATGAGAAAGCCATTAATCATGGCTCTAAAATGTTCCCCATTGACCTTAAAAGTATGGCTGGCTACATTTTTGGAGAAATATGGGACAGTGATTCATTCTGCTCATACAGCATACTAGACAGCGACTTTTTGAGAATGTAATGACGGCTCAAAAGGAATGTCTCTCATCTGTGTTTCTTGTTCCTTTTCATTGGTGGCGTTTTTACTTGGCGTGTCCCAAACCCAGCACACAATCATGCAGAAAAATGTTTGCCTTCTCACTTTAGCTTGCTTTCTAACTGATCTTCTTCGGCTACTCAGAAGATATTTGGTCTAAGACCGGAGGTCGTGCGCTACTTCAGCCATATGTAAAATAATCGTTTCAGGCCACTCCCAAGCGAATGGCACTCAGAGAACTTTCCCCACTTGCATGAACTTCGACACACGACTCCATTCTCTCAATATTTCCTTTGTTTTTGTTGTGGCAGAATTCTGCCGAGTTGACAGTCTTTGACCGGATAAAAGTCCAGGTCATTATTGACGTCCTCTTATATACTTGGAGCAGAGGTATATCTGATGAGTCGACGTTACGAATTTTCGACAGAAAGCTTTTGCAGTCGATTTATGGTCCTTTAATCATTGGCAAGGGCGAATATCATATTCGATAGACTACGACGACATTGACATAGTTCGGCGAATTAAGAGACAACGGCTACGCTGGCTGGGTCTTGTCGTCCAAATGGGTCTTCATCCATTTCTCCTGCTCTGAAAGTATTCGAATCAACTATGGATAATGATATAATATCATTTCAAATGTGAAAATTCCGTTTATTAATGTATCCTTTTAATCAAAAGAGAGCGATGAGCGCTGAAATTTTTTTTTTTTTTTTTGTGAAAACTGAGACCGTTGAAAACTCGTTTTAGGCCCTTTCACTGAACGTTCCTCGCCCTTGATTATCACTCGGCTTCAGTTCATCCGAGCGTTGGATTCTGGACTCGTGCAAACCAAGATCCGTACACAAACTCTTCCATAACGTGTATGGACTCAGCTCCAATTGTTTCGCGCGATGTCGGATGGGCTCATTAGGGTCTTTTTCAAAACACATCATCAATAGCGTCGTCGATGCGCATTGTATGGCGTCTCTGAGGATCCCCATTATCCAGTAGAGTAAATACGGTGCGAAACCGAACCATGGCTGTTCGAATTACTGCTTCTGTTGGACCATTCGGTCACACCGCGTAATACATCGAGGGAACCCTACCATTATTAATAAATTTGCACTATTTTGAGAAGGTTTGTTCATTATGCATTAACAAAACAAACGTAGTTAAGCAACAGCAGTCACAAAGAGTAACTTCGAAAAAATTATTGAATCATATTCAAAACTACTTTAGATTTTTTCTCAAATATCGTTGTTAAATTGTGAAAAACAAGAGGGCTAAAAGCAATATATTGAAAAAACAAAAAGTATCTCAATAGTCAAAAGTAGCATAAACTGCGAAAACAATGATCTCGCCAGCCGACATATTCCCATGTTAAAGCAATAAATATTCCTGCATTACAATTTAAGAGCCTTGGCCAACATTCACCCGCACACGACAACATTTTATTATTGCACGGCATAAGTGCGGGAAATATACAAAAAATGAGGAATTATGTAAATAATTCAGATCTACAAGCCAACAACTATACACACACACATTAACAAGCCAAAAAAATTTGAATGTTTATTTCCGCCCCAAGTAACACAGATTTCCGGCTTAACGAAAACAACAACACAGCACAAGGCAGCCGAAATATGTTTATTGGGCTTTTTGGCACCGACGTAAAACTTTCAGTTTCGAAGCGATTTTTCTCAAACAAATTGAAATTAGTAACACGCTTTTCATTCGAATTCGTAATTGTTACTAGGTAGCTTATTCAACAAAATTTGGGCATATTCATAACATTAGATAACTAACGGCCGGAAACGAGGTTTATTTGACATTACTTTTTAGCTTTGTTAGCACTTAATTGCTTTTATTTCTATTTTTCGTCAGCTGTCGGTATAAAATGTGGATATAAAATGCGGCGCATCATTAAAGACCCGAACAAGCCGCAAGCAGACATACACGCAGCCATGCTTGTGGCTAGTCTATTTGGCTTAAGAAATTCCCACAATTAGGGATTGCTTAATTGGCATGCCTACAGCTCATCTTGAGGTAAGCAGCGCTGGCTAGAAGACTTAGCGGTAATAAAGTCGAATTATTATGTCTGTTTGTATTTTGTTATAACACTCGTACTTTGTTGCTTCCGTTTTAGTGGCATGACTATAAGGCAACATGTAATAAGTAAACGTAATAATTTAATAGATATAAAATTCTTACGCATTCAACCTTGACAGGCTTACGTCGAACTTTTTTTTCAATTTTTAATTTAAGTGCTTAATTTTTTTCGCCAAGCAAAGGCTTTAACCCTCAAACATGCCAACGATAGATATTTGAATTTGAAGAAAGGGTTGTTCTTGTATTAAAAGTTAGAGTGCAGTTGATGATTATTATTGTTAACTGGTTAAATAATATTCTTACAATTCTTTATCACTCTTAAATATCTAAAGTAATTTGGGCCGAAGTCAAACCCACTAGAGAACACCAGTCGATTCTTTGCTAATTCGAAATAGCAAGAAAGCGCTCTTCCCTTACAAACATCATCTGACATATCATTATATATTTACGTCCATATCTATAGATTCCGTCTCTCTATGGGAATAAAATGATACTGTAATAAATGGTGAACCAGTTGATCATTACACCTTATGCTGTATGCAGTATCTCAAAACTCAGCGATCTTTATTATGGGTATTATGATCATTAGTCTCTCAACAAAAGTCGTAGTTTCGCTGGTTGAGAGAGCAATTTACATATTCCTTAGCTTTCTCCACTGCTTAAAAAAGCATACCTAAATACATAAGCAAAAGCGTTTCTATATTGAATTCTATGGAGACATATTTTTTTTTCATATTTTTCTGGCTCAACAGTCGATACAAGTTTCTAAATATTGGCTTGGAAGTTAAGATGCGGCTTGAGGTGTTCCGAGCACATGCTTCGGGATAAATCTTTACTGTAAACTTATTGCCAAGGTTTTCGAATAAATAAAAATCCATACTGCCCACTAATAGATGGTACTTAAAACTTCAATACCTCAATCAATAAACACTTTACACCCGATCTATTGCTTCTCAAATGTATCAAATGAAATTGATTAAAATATGAAAAGTATTAATAATCTTTGACACAAGAGTCAGTTGCACATTTTTCTCCGACATTTTTCTCTCTTTCAGACAGCTATTAATTCGCAATGTCTCTTATCAATAAACTCTAACTTAAACTCCAACTTAACTCTAACTTAAACATTAACTCAAACTCTAACTGAAACTTTAACTTAAATTCTATCTCAAACTCAAACATAAACTCTATCAATTGTAGTCTATCTGAATTTTGACTTACTGTTGCATATATTGTGTTAAACAAGGGTTTTGAGGTCTTCTCTTGTAAGTCAAGGAAACTACTAAATATAGCAGTGCCTACTTTTAATTTTTTTTTACAGTTCTTTCATGCTTAGATAATAGTTTTTTCTTCCGGTATAATCATTAGCTGCGTGGCCCTTTGGAACGTGCAGTTTATTACAGGTGTTCAATTTAGTTTCTCTTATGCAGCAAGTTCCGGTAGCTATTGCCCGTTTTATGACTGCTCATATATAAATACCACTCTGTGTGTATGGTTGTGTGTGGCAGCGAAATAAAGCAATGGCAGCAGTCTCAAGCATTTCAATGGCATTCGTAGCAGCAACAACGCAACGTCAGCAACATCATCAACATTATCATCATTTTTATCATCATACATATTTATCAGGTATGGCTGTTGCATGCCACAAATAACACTGTTCATTATCATATTCATATCTGTTGTTTATGCAGCGAGATCTCTGACTTTTTATTTGTGCTGCTATCATTGTTATTGCTGCTGTAAGAGTGTCTGCGATTGCCGTCGATTTGTGGCAGCCACCGGCATGTTTTGCTTCATTGCTGCCTTATGTATTTTGTTTTCCCTGCCAGTATTTGTGCAGTCCGTTCTTGGCTTGTTTATTGCCGCTGACTTGACGCATATTACAGAAATACAAACAAACAACACAGCAAGTACTTACTGCTTGACTCGCTGTCGTTAGCTACCATTGTTGCTGCTTTAGCATTCACCTACTTTTCACCTTGTTAGCCGCTGCCCATCTCACGTCAAGACGGCTGACGTTGCTGACGCCGCTGTTCACGGCTGTTGTTATCGCTTTGTGTTGATGTTTTTAACGGTGTTGATACTTTTGCTGCTCACGCCCAGATTACCCCGCTCGCGCACTGTCGGTGTTGTCGGCGCTGTCGACAGTTGTTATTACTTCCAACTCCAACTGCACCACCATATGGTGGCTTCCACGCTGGCATGTCCGTAGTTTAGGTGAATTTGTGTGGAAGAAGTAAAAACGTCAAATAATAACAACGAAAGCTGCACAGCCATGGTGCCACATCCGTAGCCGCCAATGCCGCCACTACCATTACTGCCACCTCGGTCGACACCATTGCACACACACACACACAGCGTCGCCGGCAACTGTGAAAAAATACGGTCAAGTGGAAACACAAACAATACGCGAGTGGCCGAGAACGCTAACTAGTCAAGACTGCCATGAAATGTAAGAAAGTTAATTAGGCTTAAAAACGTTCGCCCATAAAGCTGGCTCGGCGCGAAAGGTTCGAGGGCGCTGCTGTCGTTGACTGGTCAACGTCACGGCTTGACAGCGACAATAACAGCAACAGCAACAGCCACAACAAACTAGCAGTATTATTGCTTTAGCGCATTTACAGTTGAAATATTAGTATTCGAAAGGTTAACAACAACGATTTCGCCCGGAAAATGTAAACAAACTAATAACAGCGTGCTCGAAAGGAAAGCGATAAAAAGGAGCGCTTACAATCTCCACGGCAGTAGCAAATCACGAATGAAAAGCTTAAAATCAAAATGGAAATAAAAGCAGCGCAAATTAACTGTAGTAAAGTAATATTTTAGCTGGATGCTTGTTCTTGAGATGAAACATTTACTGCTCGAATACAGCTCGCGAAACCTTGAAGCCATAATTAGCGCTAATAAAAAGATTCGTTGCCATAACTTGTTCAAAAATTAGTGAAAGTAATGATAAAACTCGCTATATTTTTAAATGCTTCCATAAAATAAACAAGAATGGAAATTTCGATGTGAAAGATGTCGAGGTGCATCCTGTCGACCTATTTTTGAAAAAGTCGTTGAAATTATGGAAAATATTGACCAAGATCGTCACATAAACAGTCATAACATCGCGAAGGGACTTAATATTCATCATCAAACGGTTGTGAACCATTTAAAACACGCTGCCTACAAAAAAAAAAAACGAAACAAAAAAAAAAAAAAAACAATGTTTGGGTACCACATGAATTGTGTGCGTAAAATTTAATGGATCGAATTAACATCTGCGATTCTTTGCTGAAATGAAATGAAATCGAACCATTTCTGAAGCAAATGGTAACAAGAGACGAAAAGTGGATAAAATGCGACAATTATGTGCAAAAAAGATCATGGTCCAAGCGTGGTGAAGCTCAACAAATGGTTGCAAGCCAGGACTGAGGCCTCGAAACGTTATGTTGAGTGTTTGGTGGGATTAGAAAGGAATTATCCAATATGAGCTGCCGCAGCCTGGTCGAACGATTAATTCTAACTTTTATTGTCAACAACTGATGAGATTGAAACAAGAATCGACGAAAATCCTCCAGAACTGATTAACAGAAAGCTCTTCGTCTTCCATCAGAACAACGCTAGATCACACACATCTTTGATGACTCGGTAGAAACTCGAAGAGCTTGGTTGGGAAGTTTCGATACATCCACCACATAGCTAAAGTTTGCTTCAAGAGAAGATAGTACTATACTAGTCGCAGATTTTTGTCGAGAAACCATAAAAGTTTTACGCTGATGGAATAATGTCTCTGGCAGAAAAATGGTACATATTTGGTTCATTAAAGTTCATTATAAATAAAAATCAAGTAAGTTGAATTTTGATTTGAATTACGAAAAGACTTTTTCGTCTACCCAAATTATCGAATTTCGGACACATAAAATTATAATTCCTTTGAAAAATGCCCAGTAGATAGGGTTTTACAAAAATAACAAAGCGGTTAGCGAGTATATACTGCTGGACCTTTTAACAGTTTTCTTAGTCTATTGCCTCGCCATAAACTCATTGCAGTATATTACACAAAGGAGCTGCTGGTGAATGTCGGTGCAACGCTGTGGAGATATGCAGACATACTTTTACATATGATGTATTGACTGTGCCTTTCTTTCGCTGCTTGCAACGAGCTCTTGCAGCCAAGCAAAAGGCGATCCCGGTTTTGCTGCGCTTTTCGCAGTAAAAGTCAAAGCTACGCGCCGTCTTTCTGCGCCGCAAACTAATTGAAAAGCAATTGCATGATGAAAAGTGCAATTTCTTTCATTTCTTGCCACACCTTTGTTTTTGTGCAATTTAGCTTGAGCTGTCTCGCTTGAAGCCGCTTGTTCGCTTGCATTATTTCACTTTTAATATTGCCGCGACACGTTCTCTTTTCCATTTGCTGCATTCTCGGCGCGTTTTCCGTCAATACTTCAATACTTTTCGTTATATACATATATATTTTTACTAATAAATATATGAAAGTGTGTGTGTGCTAGTTGAGCAGTAGGAAATGGAGAAGAGAACCCATTTAAATTGCATACAATGGCGCATCTAAGAAATTCCTTTCTTTTTCATCAAGCAAACTTTGCGCTGCTGTCTACTCCGCACACACACACACACGGACACATTCCATTGTCACTGTCAATGGCATTGATTTAAATTCTCCATCTCGATTTTCTTGATTTCCTTTTTGTGCTTTTAATGACATCGGTGTTTGTAGACAAGCAGAATTCATTATTCTTCAGCGTTGTTGACTCTCGTTTCACATTATTTCATATCTCTTCACCTGTTTGTTTATTTGTTTTTTCTTTGTTGTTGTGTTAAAACGGATTTTTAGGGCATGAAAAAGATTGGAGTTATTGGAAACCTTCGCAGAAAATCAAATTGGAGCAGTTATTAAATATGTTTTATTGAAAGTAAATGCCCAGGCAATATTAGAAGTTTTTCTTTCATTCGCATAAACTCGCGAAGAAAATGAAAATCCATATATGAAAGTTAGCACAAATTATATTGAGATTTAATAAAACAATAGCTTATAATTGATATGTTATATGTTGATAACTAAAATGTGGTCCATTTCGAGGTTCTCTACTTTTCTAAAAAAGAAACACAGAAACTTCAAAGTTAATAGGAAATGTTTATTACCATTCGAAAGAACATTATTTCGCATTTAATTTTTGAAAATTTTCTCTTACAAATATTAACTGCGGCTACATCTCAGATTGTTCATCCGTTAAGTCCAATTCTCTACTACTCGTTCGAACACTGGTAACTGGTAACCGGCGAATGATACGCCTGATGTTTCGCTCCAAGGTTCGAATCAAGACGTGACTGGTCACATAGACTTTAGTTTTTACATATTCCCACAGGAAAAACTATAACAGTGTGATACTAAATGATCTTGTAGGACAATTGACCGACACAAAACGTGAAATTATCTACTTATCGAAGTGTTCTCTCAACAAATCCATTGATTGATGCGATGTACGGGAAATTGTTCTGAATGTTACCGAAATCTCAAGCTTGCTATTTCAGGCATCAAATGGTCGGTTATCATAGGTCGATAACGGACGCCATTACGGCTACGTTCTCAACACATTGCTGACGAACAGACAAAGAATTCGAAAATCAACAGAGAGTGAAAATTCAATTGGTTTATAATAAAAATAATGGACCGATGATTCCACCGTCTCACAAAAAACACCAAACCGTTATTTGGTTTGGATAAAATGGCAGCTCTCGAATCTCTTTAGGTTACTCTTCGCCCCTACATACCCACTGATTTGGTTAGAAAACGTCGGATTCTTGTAACTATTCAAGAGCACATAGATCGAAGCTTAGTAAGGTCGAGGGGTTTCAATTCTTGCACAAGCTGAATTTTGTACGCTACCAATTACGGTTGCTATATTTTCTTCACGGCATGCTGGACGTAGTCTATTCAGTCGAATATTAACCAATAATGAATGATGAGTCTCAAAATGGATGATGGTGTTGCGAATAGTACGCTCAGTAGGATGATTATAATAATAGTACCCAACGATTACCCTCCTCCCGCCCAACCGACGCGAGGGGCGCAATCCGCGAACGAGCGGAATTTGCCGAGTCATAAAAGGCAAGGGAGTTTTAAGCGTTGCGATCTTAAGCTGCTGAACAGCTTAAAATTTCAACAGCCAAAACTAAGAATTAGATTAAAGTTTATAATTTTTAAACTTGTTAAGAGTAAATAAAATAATTTTTTTAATGGTAAAGAGTGAATCGGTTAGATCAAATGTGCTGGAATGAGAATTGAAATCGTGACATATACGGCGGAATGGTTCGTTTAACTCGAAATTTGTTCCAGAAAATTTTAAAAGTAAAGGTCTAAACTRCCTGGTAGAGCGAGCGGGAATGTTAAAATTAATATGAGACAAGAGAGATGGGCTACAGACTGACCCATTAATGAGTTTTACAAGAAATATTATACCAAGCATTTCCCTACGATTAGTGAGTGTCGGGAGATTTATAAGTTTTAAACGATTAGTGCTAGGGGGAAGATTTTAACTGGGATCCCAATGCAAATGATTTAAGGCAAAAAGTAAAAATTGTTTTTGAACGGGCTCTCAGAATGAACTTGATAACAAGGGTTCCGTACCACGGAAGCATACTCTAATATAGGCCTCACAAAAATGTAAAAAAAAATTTTGTGGTAAGCAGATCTCTAAATTATTTAGACCAACGTTTAACAAACCCAAGAGCACCTATAGCTTTAAAAACCATGGAAGATGTGTGAAGATTAAAATTGAGTTTGGGGTCCATAGTTACTCCCAAGTCAACCAAACTGCATACCTAAAGTTTGGCAATGCGTATAATAGGGGCTACAGATCTACGTGAAAAGCACATCGTTTTACATTTTTTAAGGTTCAATGGCATGACATTTCTAACACACCAAGAAACTAGGTTGTTTAAGTCTGTTTGCAWYYGACATMTTTCDCTATTCGAGGTGAATGATTTAAAAAGTTTTACATCGTCAGCATACAATAAAACTTTTGAAAACTTAACARCAGATGATATGTCATTAATAAATAACAAGAACAGAATTGGGCCAAGATGACTAGGAAGGAACATTGATTATGTCGGAAAGAGTATCGGTAAATATGACTTGTTGAATTCTTTTACTAAGATAAGAAGCAACCTATTTTAGAAATATTGGTTAAAAACCAAGAAGATCAAGTTTATTCAAAGAATTGAATGGTTTACTCTATCAAAAGCTTTACTAAAATCTGTGTATATAACATCAGTATTCTTATTCTCCCTAAAACCCGTTGATACATGTGATACAAATTCAAGCAAATTAGTTAATCTAGATTTCCCTTTACGAAAACCGTGCTGAGAACAAGAATTTAGTGGGGAGATCCGGAAGGTTATGTCGTCTGTTATAATTGCTTCAAAAAGTTTAGGTATGGCAGACAACGTTGCTATTCCCCTATAGTTTTCAATAGATGACTCTTATGCAAAGGAATTATAAATGACTTTTTCCATTTGGATGGAAATAAGCCTTGCATAAGAGATGAATTAAATAGTTTTGTTAGGGGTTGGTATATATATTTGGCACATTTCTTAAGAAAGCACGAGGGAATCATATCTGGGCCATAATTGTATGATTGTTCTAATATATTTTTAACTGATATAAGACGTCTGCTTCGGAAATGGTAGGTGCATTAATGACAGAAATCGAACATAACTTGTGCGGAACATTTCTTGGAGAG
Source organism: Bactrocera latifrons (assembly GCF_001853355.1). Taxonomy (NCBI): domain Eukaryota; kingdom Metazoa; phylum Arthropoda; class Insecta; order Diptera; family Tephritidae; genus Bactrocera; species Bactrocera latifrons. The sequence continues at coordinate 172,753 of NW_017536730.1, read as the reverse complement.
TTTGGAGAGTAATTGGACCTAAATAATTCAGCGAACATATCAGAAATGGTGTGATTGTCACTGGACATACTAGACTTATATTTCATAGCGGACGGGAAATTAGAAATCCTGCGTTTGGAGTTGACGAAACCATAGAACAATTTTGGATTACGTATAATATTATTTTTTACTTTATTTATATAATTATTATAACTAATATATAAATTTTGTTAAGTTCAGCAAATTGTCGGCGCAATTTAGAATATTTTGAATAGTCAGCAACTAAACCAGTTTTTTTTTTTTTAAATTTTAAAAGCACGGGATTTTCTATTTTTTAATTTACATAATTCTTTCGAAAACCATAAATTAGAACTCATTTTATGAGTAACAATACACTTCGGAACATATTTTTCACACAAGTTTAAAATAGTTTCATTAAAGTTGGGAAGCACTAAATTCAATGTTGCCACTGTAATCTGGCCACGTAACTTTAGAAACTTCGTAATTAATTTTCTTAAAATTAGCTTTCGCAAAGTTGAACCGAAAACAAAGGTCTTGTGTATTATTATGAGCAAAGTTGGCTATGGTTTTGATGTTAATTTCCAAAGCATAATGATACGAGTCCTCTGGCCGAACCAAAGGATCACATCGGACAACAGAGAACATTCCATAGTTATGTAAAAGAAAGCAAGCGCCGCTGAAAAAAGTAAATGCTTTTTAAAGGCAGGTTGGCATATTTATTTTAAGCCAACAACCGTTTTTACTATGCTCTATATAATTTTAATTAACTCTTGTGCGTCCATATGAACATATGTGAACACATCTACTATGTGGGCGTTAGCAAACTAGGTCAGAAGTGTGTTAACGACGAAGTCTCACAAAAAACACCACGCGTCTGAAATAGACACGCCTGAACCAGACCACTTACATGTTTGGGTACCTAAGTATGTCTCTATGTATGTACATATAGTATATACACATGTAATTTTATCGTAATAACATTTTGTTATTGCGGCTCTTATCGCCGGCTTTATCCACATTATAAGCATGCCAACACATTGCTGCCGGACAGACAAAGAGTTCGAAAATCAACAGAAAGTGAAAATTCAATTGAGATTTGATGGCAAATAGGCGGCTGGCTGGCTTGCGTCTTAAAAGTCAGGCAGACAAATGCAAGCACTTCGCCATACGCGCAGACGACTACACACTTACATACATACATATAGTATGTTTAAATGTGGTCTGTGAATACGCTTGAGTGCCACAAGCACGCCGCCACGCTGAGTGGGCATACGCGTATGGGTATTTTGGAGCTGACGCAGCTGTCTACATGCTATTGTCCACATACAGTTGGACACTCGTGTGTACATATGTTTCAATGCGAGTATGCGGTTTGATGCGTAAAAGCCTGCTTGCCCAAAGTGGGCGTCCGTTAATGAGCTACCGCTTACGTTCGTGATTAGAGCGAACGTCAGGCGGCGCGCTTTGGCCCAACGCACAGCAAGCAAGCGCTGAAGTTTGTCAAATATGGAAGACGTTGTAAAACAAACTTCTGTATGTGTGTGTGAGTAAGTGTGTTCTTCTTTGTTTGTGTGTGTGTGTGTGTGCTGACGCGCTAGAAATGCTCAAACTAGGCACGTCAACGCAGAACTTGTTGTCACTAGCAGTGTTTTTGTTGCTTTTTAAATGTATTTTGTTGTTGCTTAGAAAGCGCGTGCGCGCAGCTCGGTTGGTGGGCGTTTCTCGCTGTTGTCGTAACTTTTATTTTCGCTATCGTTAATTTTTCAAATTTCTGTTTGTTAATTTAAATTATTTTTATTTATTGTAATCTTCATTTGTTTGTTTTGCTGCATCTTTCGTTCATCACTTTTTTGTTGAGACAGCAACCACGCTGGTAACCAGCTGCTGTCCACCGCTGTCAGCGAGTGCGTGTCGACGCGTTGTTAACTTTCTTGCTTTTTAATGGCAAAAACATTGGTCACATTAACGCAGTTGGTCATTAAAACAATAATAAAGTAACAACAAATGCGTGGCGTGTCTTGGCCCAGGCAGTGAGAAGCAACATACATCCATGATAACTGTTGTTATGATGTCTCCTGTTGTTGCTGTTGTATAAAAATAAAAGCTTTTGGTCTTAGTTGCCTGAAGTTGGCTATATTATCGCGCTCATAATTGTTTATCTTGAATTGTTTGTACACAAACAGTGGTGCACAAGCACACGCCTGCGCGTTTCTGAACGTGCAACTAGTTAAATGCGGCCGTGCATGCGCAGACATATTTAATTCGTCGCTATTTGCGAGTTCGCTCACAAACAACTGGACAATTGCACAAATGTATGCAGACAAAACATTGCATTTAACATTTTATACATTTTAATTGTTGAATTGCACAAACAAATGCTGAACATGCATGAACTGCTTCTTTTTGTCTTCATAAGCGTTTGACGCCATTTCAATTCATTTATCAGCACATACATACATACATTGAAGTTGTGAAGTGATTTTTATGTATGACTTATTTATAAGTATATGTTTCTTAGAAATTACCTACCTTACTAAAATTATATGGATTTTTGAGCAACAAAAAAAATATATTATAAAAAAAACCAATAACTGAATTTCATGAAAGTACAATGGGGATGAATTAGGATATGAGTATGATATTCAGTAAATAAAAAGAAACCAAAAGAAAATACATAAAATTAAATTCTAAACATAAATTGAGTCGAAAGGGGAGGTTTAGCGAGTGGTATCTTTTCAATCTACTACGTTGTAAACTATTGTCCAGCGGTTGAACCTCAAATATATTACCATGCTTCTCAAAACGGAAGAGGTAACGCCTACTAAATTCTCCGATTGCCTTAAAGTAAATAATTTTAGATCCTGTCGGTGGACATCGTTTCTCACATAAAAAGGACTATTGAATTACTTTTAAATTTAAATTCGCTACATTACCCCACATTTGAAATGCCGTACGTCCAGATCACCCGAAGTATTACCTTATAAATTAGCAACTTATCCTTTAGAGTGAGAGGGAATCTTGTTCTAAGGAACCAGTATAGCTCCACCAACTTTAACCTTAGCTAAGTTTTTTATTTTTACATGATCTTTCCAAGTGCGCCTCTTGCTTATCAATTGTAATCCCCAAATATTTTGCGCATGTTTTGTTGGTAACAACTGACCATATAAAACCACTTGAGGGCAATTTTTGTACTTGAGGATATATCCTACTTGCACGGACTTTTCGCTATTGATATCAATGTTCCATTTGGTGAGCCATGATTCTAGCGCATTCAGTTGCATTTGAATTTTTCCGGAAGCTGTATTAGGGTGTCAGTGTAGTATCATCAACATAGGTTGCCGTCATTGTGAAGTCAGAGTTGATCACAGGATAAAACGATCCAAACAGCAAGATGAAGACAAAAAAATATAAGAAACATTATGGACAATACAGCGCCATCTGCTGACAGCCAAGCGTGACCGCAGCTAGAGCTCATTACATGATTACTAGAGCTGATCACATAAAAGTTAGAGGTGTGAGAGCGGGCAAAAACAATCGCATGTATGCACTAAGTTTGGTTGAAATCTGTCAAGTGGTCCCCGAGAAATAGAAATTCGTTTAAAGATTTAAATGACATCGTCCAATTTTTGTTTACCTGGTTCCTTTCTCTCTTGGTTAGACCATGAAATCGTGTTGGGCTATTACACCGATTACCTCAGAGCGGTCCCATCATCCTTTTAGCGGTGACATTGATTTCCACAGGTTGGTTTTATATAGTTTTGTAGGAAATGTATGTATATGTGAAATGTTGTATAGTTTCGTAGGAAATTTACTGCGCTATAAAAATGGTCTCTTATGATTTTTCGATTAAGTTTCATCGTAAAATATCAATTCACTCTAATAGAATCAACAAAAAAAAATTTTTTTGGTACTTTGAAAAATAGTTTCCTAGGCACCTCTCAGACAGCCTCTCCAAAAACCTATGAGTTTCAGCGTTCATAATAATTTAGTTCGTTGATTATAAAATCCATAAGAAATAAAAAATTTTCCCAAGATAATCAAACTTTAACTGTTAACATCTTTTAAACGGTTGGATTTACGAAAAAATCGTACAGACCTTTTTTGTAGAGCATTCAATTTCCTACAAAATCAATGGAACAAGATATTTTTTCAAGTAGGTGGAGGTTTTCTATATGATAATTGGAAGTAGGAGGACCTTTCTGATACAATTAAGAACTCATTCTGGGAGAGGCTCCCTTAGAGGTGTATAGGAACCTATTTTTCAGAGTACCAAACGAAAAAAAATAAAAAATTGTTTTGAGTCACTCTAATATATATAATACTTTACTCCATATTTCTCATTAAATTTTAGGTGCACATACAACAGTTCACAAATTTGAGTATAAGTATATGGATATATTCTGAAGATTTCTTATTATTAATTTTTGGCAGGCAATTTGTTTGTCTGCGCAAAACTTCACTTTTAGTAAATTTATAGAAAGAAATATTGGAACTAAAGCTTCCTACCGTTTTATATTACAAAAAGCGTAGGGATTCAATATTATTTATGATAGAAAGTCTAAGAAATGGTATGGTATGAAATACGCCAAAGGCGCATATGTTAAAGCTAGTTGGCCGATATTGGCTCGTATTATTCTAGAACCTAAAAAGAAATGCGGACTCGCCAAATTAATAAATGCTCTCGAGAAACGATTTTTTACAACCATTAAAAATTGGTTTGAAAATGTGTGCAGTGCTTTATGATAAGGATCATAATGCGCAAAAGTTTTATACCCAGAGATTGTGAACTAAAACGAAAATATCCATTTTAGCGACATTGTTTCAATTGATTAACCTTTAAAGGAATTTCGATTACTGCCGTTTTAAGAATGTGCAACGGATTTATAAATATTTCGTATTATTCGAAAATCCAAGTTTGACCTCCTATAGCACTCTCAAAAAAGTTTGATCGAAAAACGTTATCCCCTATCTAAAATGTAAATTACATTCCTATTTGTATTTTTTAGTAAAAGTATTTATAGTGTCATACTCCTAATATAGTTATATCATGTTCGAAATAAGTTCAGTTTCAAAATTCGAAGGATACTATTTGGATGCTAAAGGCTAACTTCCAAAAACGGATAAGTAACTTTTTTAGTTATGACTCAATACCTCATAGACAATTGGTTTCCTATAATAATCATCCCAATGATTATCATTAATATGAAACAGTTTTTCTTGATCGTTTGAAAAAAATCTGTTAATTCAATCAACAGGCTGCTTATAACTGTTAGGTGGAAAATCTACTCCGTGTATGTTACAAGGGCACTTAAAAACAGCCAATAAAATTTATTGAACAATGCAATTCTTCAAGTTGATAATGCTAAATTTAAAGCAGCATCAGTTGAGGAAAAAATCCTCTTTGCTTCCAGAAAGAGAGTAATGCGTCCATCAAGCCAATAATGTGATGACAATTTCAGTAAGTAAGTAAGTATACAAAGTAAGTATAACAAAGCTTCTTCCGTTTTGTCATCAGTACTTAAATTCAAGCATCCGTAGTCTCGTGCATAATGTTTCTAGTATCTGCTTGTAATTATAATATGTACGGGGTATATTAGGTGTGAGTGCCAGCGTGACGAACTGAGTATGTTCCTATTTTCGTCTGTATATACGCGAACTAGTCTCTAAGTTTGAGATATTGATCTGAAATTGTGCACAGCTTCTTTCTCACCAAAAAGCTCCTTACTTGTGGGAACCGTCTATATCGGACTGATTTTCAAGTCCTTGAATGGACAACTTTTTATTTGTCGAAATATTTCATACAATTTTGTTTTGAATGATTTGTTATGGCAACGATACAATTTCTGCAGAAATTTTCCAGATTGGAAAACTATAGCATGCAGCTGCCATACAAACTGACCGATCAAATCCAAGACCTCATATGAAACACTTCTTTATTTGGCGAAGAATCTTCACGAAATTTGGTTTGAATGGTTTTTTATGGCAACGGTACAATCTCTGCAGAAATTTTCGAACAAAATTAAGTTCTTATATGGTAATTGTGCTATATGTGCTATTTGTGAAGGGTATTCTACCTACGGTGCAACTCAAGTTAAATTTTATTTTACATGTTTATGATGTTTTGGCGGCGGTCGCTTGTATTGTCATTATTATGCGAATAAATGCACCAAGAAAGGAAAAAAAACTATGTCAGCAAATCGAAGTCACGTAAACTGTGTGACATTTCACTCTTGGTGTATGGTAAACAAACGTAAAAAAGTAAAAATAATTATGTATGCAAAAGCATATGCACTTATGTATTTACAATATACGCCTATAACTTCATATCTTGCCCTACAATATAGCAAACACATACGCATATAAGTGTTTAAGTGAAATGGAAATGTTTTGAACCCAACAAACAAACGCTATACATATTATAAAAAGCTTGAGTCAACATTTTATAACTTCAAAACCAGGTCTCGGAGTAAAAAAATATGAAACTTTTCGAACGCGGCTTTGACAGTTTTATTTTCGAAGGTCAGCTAGACAGCTTAAGTCTGCTTAAGTGAATTGGAGATCATTCCGGGAACATAGTGTAAATCCTCTATCCGACCTCTCTGCCATGAAAACTATTTAATATTTCTCGCGCAAATAATTAAGTTTGGTGGGTAGTCAGTTGCTGTAGAAATTAGTAGCGCCCAGCAAACAGGTGTAAATGACCACTGATTGTCACAGTAAGCGAAGAAGGGAAAGTTAAAGTGCATTGCAATGCAAATAAAATGAAATGAAGGTGTTCGATAATTGAAATAAAACAATGATAAAGCCAAAGAGGCCCACCTCAGCTCAAGCAATGCACATAACGGTGGCATATTCATATAAAAGTCAATGGAAATACAGTGGCAGCAGGCAAATGCATAACTAAATATGCTTATTTGCGCTTTTACCTTATGTACACACACATGTGTATGTGTATATATATAAAGAAATCCGATATCACAAATTAACAACTCAGCAAAATGACTGCTTTCGAAATTCATTAAGCAAAATCAATTCACAATTCACAACGCTGTTACTTTAATTGCACACAATGCGCAGCGCACTCGCACTCCTTGGCAGCGCTCATAATTGTGATTTTAATTTACAAAATTATTTCGATTATTTCGAACACTTTGTTCTTTTTTTTTTTTGCGTCGGCGCAGAGTGATGACCTCAAGAATGATTTATAGTATGCAAGCGTGTTAATGAATTCTGGCATTGTTGTTATTGTTTTGCTGTGCGCGCTCAACTAACGGTGCCAAGCATTCGGCGCGCACATATTAAAGTTGTTATTGCCTTTGGTTTACTACCCAAAAGTGTTTATTAAAAGTCATTATCAGTGCATTAAGAAAATGTCTAGCAATTGAGTGCTTTCAGCAGCGTGAGCTGAGGTAAGGTGGGTAGGGGGCGAGCGTTGCTAACATCTTTTGTTTTTCGCCAAATTAATAGACCACAAGCGCTGCAAACATGCAACGGTGCATTTCTTTAGACAAAGCAATAATTGGCTTAGAAAATCCAGAAACTTTGAAAACTCCATTAAGACCATATCAATGCAGCGCGCTACAAACAACATTAAATAGTACGAAAAAAAAAATTTAAAATAAAATATGACTACGGGGACAATGGACCAAAGTTTAGAAGTTTTCAAACATCATCAATTACCTTGTACGATTTTTTTTTTCTTTTGAAGAAAAAAATAAATTAAATAATGGAAAATATAATAAAAACAAGCAATAGAAAGGAAAGAGCAAGAAAAGAAGTGAAAAAGCAGACAAGAAACAGTAAAAACTTGAGAAAATGTTAGAAACATGCCGCAGCTTTTAGTCGAAGAGCTCACGACGTGCGACGAGCACCTTTGACGAATAGTTGAATGGCATAACGGATATTGAATGCAAGCAGCAGTTAACTCAAAGCAACAGTAAATAGAATAGACTCAAAATGAATGGCAATCAAAATACGAAACACAATGCATCGACGGAGAGGAAAATAAAATGAAAATGTGGGCAAAAAGCCAATGAAAGCTCTAAATAACTCGCAAGCTAAAAGGTTAAATGACACAAGAGCCGCTTGCATTTTGGTCAGCGTCAGCATTTTAGATTTTTTCTGCTTCATGTTTGCTGTGTGCTAAATAGAAGGAAATGACTGTACACAAAAGAAACGCACTAAATGTTCATGACTTAACGGTATTATATGCTATCAATAGCTAGTATTGAGGGAATTTGTGAGAAAGACCACAAAAACTTAATAGCAAGAGCGATTTCATTGCAACAAATGTACGTGGATGCACCGATTCTTTATGTTCTCCGTATATACTTACAGATTTTTGAATAACAGCTGATCAGCCATAATCTTCAAATAAATACTGCATTAACAAAACTAGCTACATTTCAATACAAAAAATATTGTATATCGAGTCAATAGAAGCATGCCAACGCTTTATCCAGTTTCCCAACACTTGCTATAAGCCGCGACTGAGTTGGTCTTCAAATTTTTTAATGCTTTCAGTGAATTCTGATTTTGCCTCAATTTTGGAGCACCATTTGCTAGATTTTTAGACAGTTTCGGCGTCATATTCATGAATCCACGTTTCGTCACCAGTAATGGTGCTTTTGATGAAAGTGCGGTCCTCTTCTTCATGATTGAATTGCTATACACATGCTATGTACTTGGGCGGCAGGTCAGAGAGGGCAGTCTTGTTTTGAGATAAATATAAAGTTGAGGCATTTGCCTCCCAAGAAAACCTGATATATATGTGTTTTATCACTTCTTTGAATATTTTTTGCTTATGTTGAATTTTCAGTATAATTGCCAGACTTTTGGAAAGATCTCATAGGGACATGATATATGACTTTTACCTTAAATACTAACCGTTAACTTATTTTTTAGGCAGCATAAATGTTTTTCGTACCCTTTAAAAGGTGTCTTAAGTTTACCAGCAGGAAAAAAATGGATAAAAAGGAATGCCGCGTGTTGATCAAATATTGCTTTTTGAAGAAAAAAAAAACAACAGTTGAAGCAAAAACTTGGGTTGGTGACGAGTTTTCGGCCACTATCCCAGGTAAATCAACCGTCAAGGATTGATATGCTAAGTTTAGACGTGGTGAAATCAGCACCGAAGTTTTTACTGAAGAAAACATCAAGAATGTCAACAAAATAATTTTGGTTGACCGTAAAGGGAGGCTGTTCGAGATAGCAGATACTCTTAAGATATCAACTGAACGTGACATCATATCATTCACGAATATTTGGGTATGATAAAGTGGGTGCCGAGCGAGCTCATATTTGACCGGGGTTTTTGCGTCGAATTATGGGATTAAGCATGGCTGCATAATTTCACTCCCAAGTCCAATCGGTAGTCAGCCGAGTAGACCGCAAACAATGAACCCGCTACAAAGCGTGGAAAATGCCACAGTTGGCTGGAAAGGTTATGGCATCTGTGTTTTGGGTTGCGCATGGAATAATTCTATTGACTACCTTGAAAGACGAAGAACCATCACATAGTGTTACTGGACCATTTAAAGGACGAAATCGCCGAAAAGCGATTAGGAAGAGAAAATGCTGTTTCATCAAGACCATGCACCATGTCGCAAGGCAGAAAAAACAATGGCAACAATCCACGAATTGGCTTCGAATTTCTTCTGCATTCACGGTATTCGCCAGATCTGTACTCCAGCGACTACGTTCAGCTTTCAGGTTTCAAGAGAATGCTTGTTGGGAAGAAATTTTCGTCGGGTGAATAGGTGATTGCCAAAACAGAATATTTTGAAGCAAAGGACAACTTGCACTAAAAAATTTGATCGAAAGTTTAACGGTCGACATAAGCAGTGTATGTTGAATTAAAAATAATAATTTTCCAAAAAAAAAAAACAAAACAAAAAGTGTTTTGCTATGGTAGGCTGGGGACTTTTCAAATGAACTGTTATGTTGAATAATAAAATCAAATTTCGTTCAAAAAGTGACAAAAAATATTATTCGTCAATAGATGTGAACTTGTTAATCTGCTTGCTATTTTTTTTTTTTTTTTTGGTTTTTTCATTTTATTGTATTATTCTTCACTCACCGATCCATCGTCATTATAATAATCAGTATTATATAATCAGTAAATCCTATTACTGAAAGGGTGTTGTTGGGTGAATAATTATCAAATAAGATACTTTTTTTTGCAGTAATGTCATTTTTATCTTGGGTATAAAGAAATTTGAAAATGTTCTCAAACTTTTATTTCTTGACACTGAAGTTTTCTTTCATTAACTTTTTACAGTGTACGTAAAATGTGTCTTGTTATTTTGCTTATCTATCTTAATAAGCTCTCTGGTTGATCCAAGTTTAAATCCAAATTTTTATTTTAAAGCTGAAATAATTTTTATGAATTTATTATTACTCAAAGAACTGTACTTCCTCCGCATACAGCTGGCAACGTCTTACAGAGCACAGCATACCACCTTCTGTAATTTATATCACAAATACTGCATTAAATGAAACTACGTTTTTATAAAGCACTTGTACTTGCATTCCCAGATGTCCCACACACATTAGAGAGGTCTCTTATACTTATAAGTGTGTATGATTATTTAGAAACTGTACCATGCCATATATATATATGCACTTGTCTTTTATGCAAACAAAGGACTTAAGCGACAAACCACGCGCACCAACACAACAAGTGCGCGCACAACGCGCATTCAATACGTTTTTTAAGATCGAAAAGATCACAAAACAAGTTCATAAATACTTCAGCTTCATTTAATGCCACCACAACGTGGAAGACCTTCACCGCTGTTTGGACATTTAGGTGCATTTGCATCGCTGGACCATTCACATTCCATATTTGTATGGCTGTGCCGCTTATCCATATGTGTATGTGTGTGTGTGTGTGTGTGGGTGGCAGATTGTATATATATTTCTCTGTGTGTGTGTGTGTGTGTGTGTGTGTGTGTGTGTGTGTGTGTGTGTGTGTGTGTGTGTGTATAGATGGCAACTTGACGCTATACAAAAGCGCATAGCAGCGTGTGAATCATAAAATTGCAGCGCGTAGGCGTTCCATCAATCGACTTGACTCTGAAAGCAAACTAACCACAACATTTACATATACGCATAAACTAGTTATGCAGAAGTTGAAAGCTACAGCGGAGTCGCGAGTTCATATCTAAAAAAACCTAAAATAAAGCGGCATAACTATAATTAATAACAGAGTATTCGGTCAACGTCAGTCCGCGTCAATGCTCGATAAACCAAGCCTAAATTAGTGTGTCGGCTCAACCGAGTTTTTGGTCAGCGTAAGCAGTGTTGTTGTTTTGTGGTATTTTTGTTGTTGTTATGCGGTGTGGGAGAGGCCGTCAGCAACATTTGCGAACGCTAGTCGCCGCGCGTCGTCAGTTATCAACTTTAAGAAACCCGATGTAGGTCAAATGTGTGTTTTTTTTTTTTTTTTTTGATTTTCCTTCTCCAACTTTTTTGTGTAGCTGAACTTAATCTTGCGGTGTCGCGCGGCAGCTGGTACACCTTCACGAGTTGGTCAACTTAATTCGACAATATTTAGCAGTTGCCGATTGCACGCTCGCAGCGTATGCATTTGCAAGCGTGACTCGCTGCAGTCAGCCACCAGCTCGCTTTAGCACAAAACTCAAAAACGCAAGAAGTAGCATTATTATTGTTATTAATTTTGTTGTGGTATGCAAATTATTGAAACGATTTGACAATGCGTGAGTCAATGACAAGCGCCGCGCTGCCGAAATGCTGGCTTACAAAATGTTTTTGCTTCTGCGCAAAGCCACTGCGGCGCTGCAGATGAGGCTAAGGCTACAACTTAATTGATGACTCGCGGTTTCTAAGTTTCAATTACTTAACTGTAATTGATGATTTGAGCAAATAAATCAAATTCGTTGTCGCCATTAAAGCATAGTGTTATGCAAGTGCTCAGTTCTATGTGTATGCGTAATCCGCGCCAAGGCCTGTTATATTAAGCAAATTTGTAAAAATTAATAAAATTTGTTTTCTTCGGCGTTTGTGGGCCAACAAACTCCAACAAGTGCATTTCGGAGTTAATACCGAATTAAGTTCGAAATTCATTAATGCTACGAGCGGCGATTGAGTCATTTAATATATTATGAATTTTGTGCAAAATTTCAAATACACATACACACACACGTACACTTTCCGTGATAGGCGCACACTGAGCAAGCAAATGTCAAATGGAACATTTGTGAACTTTTGTAGCAGCCAAAACCGGCCTAGCGACTTTAGTTGGCTCTCTAATAAATAGCGACGGTAGAATGACGGCAGAACTTATATAAGCACATAAATACCCGCATACATATATACACATGCAGGCACATCATGAACTAGCTTAGAGGCAGCTAATATACATTTGTGTGTGTGTATGTGCGCCAGCGCGCGTTTCATAGCACAAACAACTAGCATTGTTATTAGCCATTTGTCTGCATTTACTTATACTTAGACAACTATGCATGGCAATCAGACACACATACATATACTAAGTTGTGAGCACAGCTAAAAAGAAAGGAAAACGTATGCGCACACATAGATAATGCGGACCAGTTTGGATTTTTGTTAGATAGACGCTGGCTGGACCAGGCGCACAGCCGACTAAGCCGCATAACGCAGCGACCGTTGGCTGTGCAAAGCTTGGCCTAACACAACGTGAAATGGCACCACAAGAGAACAAGCGACAGAAATGTGTTTCGTTCGTTTTTCTATTTATTTGATTTGCTTGCGTTTGGTATGTGAGTATGCATTTGATGGCGCAGGCACCCAGTTGGAAAAATGTTTAAAATTGTAATAATATTAAACAGTTTAATGAATGTTTGCTTAAAGAGTGTAGCTATTGGATTGACTTACTTGAACGTGCTCTTTTAGGTATTCTACTATTCTCAAGCTTCTATATTGATAAAGAGTAGACTGTGCTTTTCAACTACTTCTCTAACTAGCATCTCACTAAAGATTTCCATAGTTGATCTCATTTAATTCACAAGAAATGCTCCAAGCCAAAAAAAAAAAAAAAAATTGGGGTCCTACAGAGATCCCAACCATGTACATAAGTGGATCTGGGCACCAGTCTTTTTACCTAACTCTCTTCCCCTCTTATTTTTGATGTTATACATACTCAAAACGGTTCGAAACACAGCGCTATTTACATTGTTTACAGTAACTTAAAAAAATCTTCTGTCTACAGTTGTTTGTAGATACAAAAAAAAAAAAAAAACAAAAAAAAAACAAAAAAAAAAAACTTTAAGTGTGATGCCACACAATTTATTGATCGCTCAAAAAGACTCGTGTCGATTGGTCGAGCGAAATGTTACAAAATACGATAACGGTGTTTCGAAATATGTCTATGACAGGCAATAGACGATAAAACGCGGATTTATATGTATGAGCCCGAAAGTAAACAGCAGTCTGAGTGGCTGTTTCCAACTGAGCAGAATCTAACGAAAGCACTTCAAAGTAAATAGGTGCCGGTTTTTTTGAAAAAACTGAAAATCTTGCAACCGCATGACAAAATATCGCAGAACCAAATATTCTGAGTGATGCACAATCATTTTTGAGCCAGTTGTCTTTCAATAAATCGAGAAAAACAACCACCGAAGACGAATCATTCTTCACTACTACAATGCGAGCACAAATTGACTGCAAAAACTGCATTTTTGAGCACTCAAAACATCGATTTGAATACTAGTCCACCGTATAATCTTGACTTGGCACCGAATGATTTATTTTCGTACGAAAAAAATTTATAATAAGAAGCGGTTTATGCCTTCAAACCCTATTTTTTGAAGATATCTCAATCAAAGTGGAAAAAGTGGTTAAAGGATTGGTTCAAACGCATGGAAAAATGTATGGATAGTAATGGAAAATATACAATAAAACGATTTTCGATTTTAAACATTTGTTTTTGTCTTCTAATTCCGCAATATAAAAGAAAACATACCTATGTAGTCGATTTAGCACGTCTCAAGATGTGTTTTCAAATTTGTGATCTTTTTAAGTTACTAAAGATTTTTATGAAATCTTCTATAATTCTTTTTAATGACAGATTATTAGCTGTCTCCTGGTTTTACCGCGACTCGCCTCTTCCTTTTCTACTCACTGTAATTTTACCTTATGTATATCGCATAGTGGTATCTACAAGTTTACAAGTTTGGACATTTGCTTTCCAAGAAATAAACGGGCCGTATTAGACATAGCGATTACAACAGGGACAAATGAGATAAAGAAACTAGAGAAATGACTACCTATCCCATTAAAACCTTCGCAGCTTCCAATCTTCCCAACAAGAATTTGATTGGTCTATATGCTAAAGTGGCCGGATCTAAACAATTTGTTCGAAACGTTAGCTTGAGCAATAATCCATACCAGATAACCGTTACAATATAATAAATCCGTTTGCCTTACAAAGACATGATTTGCGAAACAATTTCTTTGAACATTCTAACGTGGCTTTGTGCAATAACCCATGACAAATATTAGCTATATATAAGTTCGCGTATATAGATACAGGCGAGTATGGCTTAAATACCTCAGTTTATCAAAAATTGCGTGGGAAATTTTATATAATCTGTTCAGGGTATAATCGAAACAGTTTTTGCACATAAAATCTGAATATCTTCTTATTCTTTATTGGCATAGACACCGCTTACGCGTTTATAGCCAGTGTGTCAGTCTTTCTTTCTTTTCGCTGTTTGGCGGCAATTGGAGATTTCAAGTACAGCCAGGTCCTTCTCCACCTGGTCTTTCCTACGGAGTGCAGGCCTTCCTCTTCCTCTGCTTCCATGGCGGGTATTACGTCGAATACTCTCAGAGCTGGAGTGTTTTCATCTATTCGGACGACATGGCCTAGCTAGCGTAGCCCCGGTTACTTAATTCTCTGAACAACTTATATGTCATTGTCGTCGTATATCTCATACACCTCATTGTTCCATCGACTGCGGTATTCGCCGTGGCCAACGCGCAGAGTACCATAAATCTTTCGCAGAACTTTTCTCTCGAAAAGTCGTAACGTCGACTCATCAGATATTGTCATCGTCCACGCCTCTGCACCATACAGCAGGACGGGAATAATGAGTTCTGTTCGTCTAGGGACACTTTACTTATCAATTGCCTACTCAGTCCGAAGTAGCACATGCTGGCTACAGTTATTCTGCGTTGGATTGACATTGTTGTTGGTATTAATAACTGTTCCAAGGTAGACGAAATTATCTGCGACTTCGAAGTAATGCTAACAGTGATGTGGGAGCCAAGTCGCAAGTCTGACGACAGTTTGTTTGATAACATCAGATATTTCGTCTTGTCCTCATTCACTACCAGACTCATTTGCTTTGCGTCTTTGTTCAACCTAAACCAGAAAGCAGAACTGGTGGCGCGATTGTTGAGGCCAATGATATCAATATCATCGGCGTACGCCAGAAAATAATGTGCTGTCTATAAAACTAACATGGTCTACAGAGTGAGGTTGATCATTTAATTTTAAGTACTCATCGGATCATATTTTAATAGTTTTTAACTTATATTATTCTACCTAAAATTTTTGGCATTGGCTTTCCCGCACCTATTTCTGAACATATTAGCACTCCTTTATTCCTTATTAATGGTAATATCATTAATTGTCGGTTAGAGCACTTGTTCTTCCAAACATATTTAACTAACTACGCGGTTACAACCAGGCGCTCGTTTAACTTCCCGGTTCTCGCACCAACACATCTACTTTTGAGCAACTTACGCATGCGCGTATTAATAACTCGCACTCAAGCATTAAGTCATCAGTGGGTATTGGCCTGTAAGAGGGTTGTTGAGTTAACGCATTTCGAACACTCCCGACAGCTGAGCTGGCGTAACCGGAAAAGCTGCATTGTGGTCACACATCAGCGTATGCAGAATGTGGTCCGCGTGTTATATGAGCAAGTCGGTATGTATGTGTTAGTGATTGGAGCCCACACGCAGATGAAACACAAGTGACGATAATTCACTTCGATTTTTATGGCATTTTCCGCTTTTCATTACGGTTGTTTTATGTTTGAAACGCAACTTTGTTAGCTGAAACTTTTGTCACTGATTTTCCCGTTGCGCTTTGCGAGTTTTCTTTTTTGCGGTTTGCCATTATTTATTTGAATAGTTTCATTTGTCTGTTTGTCTTAAGTAGTTGTGTAGCTGTACAACAACACACATACGAATTTCCAAGTATTTGCCGAACGCAAGTGGGTCGTGCGATTCGGTGTCAGTGGGGCGCACACAATTAGCATTTGCCACTGCTGGCTTTCGCAATTTACCGAATTTATGAACTGACTTATGCATGTTCGTGTACTTGTCAACGCGACTTCGCTCTGCGCTAAGTGGTCGGGTGAAGTGAAGATTCTGTCACTCGCACAATGGAAATTCTAATGCCGTTTATTTATGCTCTGTGTGATTTCGTCACGCTTTCGTCTAACTTGTGACGAGCAGCGAAAATTGGCTTCGCAGAAAGGAGGCCTCATAGTTCGCTGCCGAAAAAGCTCTTTTACTTTATCGGCCTTTGCTATTTAGAGAATTTTTATATTTAAAAGTAGTAGGATCAAGATTACTCAATGCAACCGGATTAGCTTCAAGCCGTTAAAACATATAATTTGGCGCCTGTGGTCTAAGTTACCCAAGTTGTTGGTGACTTCATAACTCTGTTTATGTTTCGTGCAGCGACGTGTCTGTACGTAAATTAATGAACGAAATACAACGCTTGTCAATTTAATCATCACGATTTCTGTTCACTTCAAGGGCAATCAACATTAAATTCGGTTTATTAAAGAAAATGAAAAAAGTTTAAACTTTTAACGCGTCAACGATTTCATACCGAATCGCTTCAGGTGCTGTATCAAATCGATTTCCGTAAAATGTAGTTGAATATATAATTACTTAGATGAAAATGGCTTATTTTAATTATTTTTTAATATAAATATCGTGCATTTCCTAGACTAGGTATCAAAGGTATCATTACCAATGCAGCCTAAGCGGATATAGAAGATTATATTTAAAAGCCAAATATCGGCTTCTACTAGTAATTTTTGGTAATTGGGTTTGACATTCAAGGGCTATACGAGAATTTCGCCAAGAAATTTTGACATCCAAATATCACCAGTTACTCTTCTTGTACTGGCGATGAAGAGGTGCGAACGATAATGAAATGTGAAGACTTCAAACGCAAAAATAAGAAAGAACTTAATATCGGTCACCGGTTCTATTATACCATTCACAACCCCTAGCGCGCAGGGGTTAGGTATGCCTGTCGTAAGAGGCGACTAAAATTCAATGTACACTATGTCTGTTTTTTGGCTTGCCTCGAAATTTCAGCGTAGTCTTGTCAGAATTAATGTTATTATCTGGTAACACTGGGAACAGGTAGTATTGAAATATGCGGAGTCGCAAAGCGGACGGATGCCGGACCCACAGCACGCCAGAAGTTTTAGATCGGCCTCGAATCCGACCAAGGTGGAAAAGGTGTCCCTTCCACCCGACCAATTGGAACCAAAAAATACGTGCAAAAAGCATTAGTTAGGGCGCTGATCTATGTGCTTTTAAATACGCCATGAGGCTAGGCCATCACCGGCTGGTACTCACGTAAATCACAACGATTCTTATACCCTTCACAAATACAAATAATTCCTTAAAGAACTTGATTTGTAGCTAACAGTTTGTATGATAGTCATATACTATAGTGGTACGATCTGGTCGATTTTAACAGTTTCTTCGGCGACTGCATTGAAGCCTTGAACAATAATCTTTTTCGTCAATATTTCTCGTAACATTCTATTCCAACAAATGAGCAGTTTCTTGGAGAGAAAACATATTTCAGATCGATATCGCAAAAACTGAGAACTAGCTCGCTTATATACAGAGAGACGAACGTACAGATTGATAAGTTATATATTAGCATAACGTTTCCTTCTGAGTGTTATAATTGTATAATTTTTCGTGGCATAAGTAGTGTAAACTATTCAGGATATAACAAGGCGTACTTGCCGAAGGGATAACAGAAAAATCGTAAGTACCTGAGTGTAAACAGAAAAGCTATCCGAAATTTCTACATAAAGAATTCGTCGACTCACTTAGAGTTTCAAAAACCTGAAAATAAAATACAGAGATCTGATGAAGATGTCTAGCAGCTAAAAACTATCGAATGTACAATCATGGAGGGTGGTTTGGATGGACTACCGTTAAAATAAATGCTTCGTTAAGAAAAAAGCTTCGTTAGCAGAACTTAAACTTTATGATATGAAAGATTAAGCAATCACCTTTTTATATTCTTTGTTTGAAAAATGGCAATATTCATCTGATGGATCTTTTTTTGGAGAAAAATATTCATATATTCAAATAACTGTCACTGAGGGATTTTATGATGACTTATGACATACTACGTAGTTCAGCATATGAATTCAAAATCATCAACGTAAATCAATGAGCGGAAAACAAGAGTTAGCTCAAGTTATTATTGCAGATTGACGTCAACTAAAGAGAAAAGAAGAAAGAGAATTTGTGAATTGGTATTTAAAATCTGTATTGGCTTGTTCAGTTCTGATATTTTTTAATTTCGTCTAAATTATAAAAATTAAATATACAAAATATATTTTACAAAAAGACATATGTACGTAACTATTTATTTATAACACAAAGCAAATGAAGTCTTGTGTACGAAATTAACTCTTTAGCTCTCTACATATACATATATGTATGTATTGCTTTCTTATAACACGATTTTAACTCATTATCTATTTAATTTTACATTCTCTTTGCAGCGAATAATAAGTTTCATATATCATAACCCGGTATTACAAGAAACAAAAAATAAGTGAAACGAAAAGTGAGCTGAGAAAGAAGCCAAAGCCGCGTTGAAAAAACTGAAAGGTAAGTGAATGGAAATTAGTACGCATTATGAACAAAAGTTAACGCACGATGTGGATATATATTACCAGCATATGGGCTGGCAGGTCACTTTGACTCACTAACGAAACCAAATATTTGTTATTCGGTATTTAAATTACGTTAAATTCCAGCGAATTTATGCCTAAAAGTAAACTCCTCCAATGCGGTATAAAATTCATGAGGTCTGGAATATAGTCTTTAAGGAAATTCAACACAAGTTTTGCTTATAACTTCCATGAGCTTAGTCGGGTTATGAACCCTTTGTGCAGTCGGGAAATAAGAAAAAATAATTGATAATCATGCTCGATTCAACACTTTCTGCTCTCTTGTATGAAAGCAGAGAATATAGTACGAATCCGAGTTTCTTGCTTCTTTTCTACAAGGAGATTTACATTCCCCCCACAATGACCATACTTCCCAAATGTATGAATGAGACAGATTGGATCGTAATATCACAGTCGATGGTTAAAATTCCGGCAGTCAGCAACCATTTAAGTGTTACATTCGACAGTCTGTTTCTTTTTACTTCTCATAGTACCACGATTACGGCCAAAGTACGAAGCCACGACAAATTTCTCAACGTGCTAGCCGGCAGTTGGGGAAAGAACAAGGAAATGTTTGTGGCCACATACAAGACAATCGACCGGTCGGACATAAACTACAATGGACCGATATGGTCTGGCCTGAAAGTGGTGAATTGCAGACGAAAAATCATATTGAAATACTGCACGCCGAACGATTACAGGATGGGATGCCTTTGAGGTCTTCAATTGAATATTTGTATAGCAAGGCCAGCATACTTCCAGTAAAGGAACTTAATATACCAATCTCTTAGGAGTTTCTGGTTGAGTGTTTTCTTCGAAACCGTATCAACAGCCGTCTGCTTGAAACCAAAACTCTCCATCTATTATCTCTGACTGAAGCTGAGCCGCCTTCTAGAAACATTAAGAAACTTTTCTTTGATTACTTCGATAGCATCCAACAGTGCGCCGACCAAAAATAGGAATACCAAGAGGGCTCTCCTTGATTAATTCGACAAAGCCAAACAGTATGCCGACCAAACTTCGGACGCAAATAAATTTAGACACGTACTGACCGCCATTCAAACCTTCACCCACTTCTTCTCAGTTAATGGCCTACAAGGAATCTAACGCCCAATGCAGACAAAGAGCTCGAGTTGCCCCGAGCACTCGGATAAACCTTGCGCAACTTCGTTCTAGATCCGTACTTATATAAACTCATACGGCCACACAATTGTCTCCAATTCTAAACATTTATATGCTCAGCGAACCCTACTCATCTCATTTCTCTCTCTACGGTCCGACTCTGTCAAAACAGCATTTTGCTGGAGAACTAAATAAATTGTTAAAGAAAAACACGAATTTAGACTGTTTCTATTTTTATTGCCGCAGTGTTGTCTTTATAATAATTTTAATAGACAATAACTTGATAATTCTAAAAATAAATAAATAATCAAATTTCTGGAAACACTTTATAAGTCTAGCAACATAAAAACTAATGCCTTCTAAAATATATAGTTTCATCGTCAGAGCCAAGACGCTTTAATTTAGTCACGCGGTCTCTTTCTCCATGATCGTAAGCTTCTTCTTCTTGAGTTTCTTTACCTGTTTTTTCGCCTGTTTAACCTTTAGGAGTTGTACCTCCATTTTTAGCTTATTCATATATTTCGCTTCTTGTCTTATGTCGTTCGCCATTTGGAAATCAATAAACTCCACATGTTTAGCATTATGTTTAAATAATTGCTTTGTAAGACACAACTTGTTCTGAATTAAATTGGTGGCATTGTCAGTAAATTTTTTCAGAGATTGTCTGTAGGAATAAATACGAGAAGCCAGTGAACAATGCACTTTTTCCTTTCCTTCAGTTTTTATGGTCATGTTTGCGATTTGAAAAGAGCACTTTCGATGCTCATGAAATACTAATGGCTAGGGCCTGAAATCCTTTCAATTTATAAGCTCTACCACAGGTAGAGAACACCACGCTGATTTCGTTATAACAACAGACAATATTACATAAAGGTGCATTATTTATTTTATGCTATATTTAGGCTACCAGTTCTCTGGAAATGTATTGTCTTTAGAAGACCTTAATACTATTTTAGAAATAATCCCTTTTTGGATCCAGAGTTAGTTTTTGACATAAGTTGAAATTCTTCTAGAAAAATTAGATCAATTGTATGAAAAATTAGATAAATATTTTTCTAGAAGAATTTACACATATTGTTAGTTTAATTTTTAAAAACCCTTGGCATATACATATGCATCAACCCATTTTTTTTGTTCGTTACTTACTCGTTTAGGAACTAAAAATATCAAGTATAACAAGGAAAGAAGGGGAACCAAACCCTTTATATTCTCGTATAAGCAATAAAACAAACTTGTGTATACTAGTATACTATCCAAAATTATATTATATGTATGAACTTGCTAAGATATTTTACATGTAGACCGGTGTACTTATATAGTATAAAGCCAGCTGTTAGTTTGGCAATTTTTATATATTCCATATTATTATCAGGAAAAGATGTCGCCTTAAGTTGGTTAAGAACTATATCATCATATCGGTAAAAATCAGTCATAGGCACAGAGGTCCTCATATTTACTTGATATATCTTTATGCACCCATTTAGGTTGGAATTGATCGAATAATTGCTGAGTATACATATTTTTCAAAAAACTGGCCAAACTTACGGCCATTGTAATTTTTATACCGATTCATAACCATACCTTCGCCGTAAAATTTAAAGCTTTTTACCAGATTTTTTAACGAGTTTGCAAACTTTAGTTGTTTTAAATATAACCTTGGGTGGAGGTGGGCGCGGTTATTATGGCATTTTTCCTATTTTCATATCTCTTCAAGAAAAGTTCCAGTAACTTCGATTATTTACATACATAGTGTATACGTGGACCGACATCCGGAAATGAACTCCTCACTTAACGCTTCACTCTTTGACATACGTTGCATATACTTCAAAATCTATATCGTCCGCCTCAAAGTAATCCCCCTTGACCCCAATACACCTGTCTCAACGTTTCTTCCAAATCTCGAAGCAGTCAATTTCGGGAATAGTCTTCAGTGCGCGTAGCGATTTACATTTAATGACTAAAAATAGTTTCCCTGGAGCGGTCGTTTGAGTTTGCTGAATAGCCACAAGTCACATGGAGTCAATTCAGGTTCAGGTATCGGTTGAAAATTTGGCGAAATTTTCACGAAGAATCAATGCAGTATGCGACGGTGCGGTGTGGTGGTGCAAAAAACAAGAGTTGTCGGTACATAATTCCGCCCACTTTTTATGAATAGCTTCGCGAAAACTCCACATAACACTCCAAAAGTATTCCTTGTTGACAGTTTGGCCGATCGGCCATCGAATAAAATTGTCAACGTAACGTTGACTTTTAACATGTTTGACATGTCTTGTCGTGTTATTTTTCAGCTTCGGCTCACTATTGCCACGATATTCGGCCGATTGATCGCCTGTATCCGGGTCGTAAGCATAGTCCAGTCAGTAATAATGCATCTCATGACATCCTAGTAGTCGGAAAGCATTGCTTTATAGACATTAACATGACGCTGAAAAAAAAAAATAAAAATAAAATATGTTTTTGAAACCAATCGTGCTTTTACATTTCTAACGCCCAAATAATTTTTTAATGTGGTTTCCAGTAATCCTTCCGATATTCCAACAATGCCAGTGAGATCTCTGACTCTGATCTCTGATAATCGTCGATTCTTAAGCAGCGATTACTTTATTTTATTGACGAGTTGATCATCACTTGATGTTGATGCCCGTCCTGGACGTAGTTCTTCATTAACGTATTATCGACCCTCTTCCTATAATTTATACCAATCAAAATCACTTGCTCGCGACAAACAATTATCATCGAAGGCCTTTTCCAGCACTCCTAATCCTTCTTCACCAGATTCCTCACACTCAATTTAATAGAACTTCTTGTTGAAATTCTCTCATCGTAAAAATCACCAAATGCTTTGTAAATACTTCAGAAAAACGAGCATAAACTAAACACTAATGATTAGTTTGATGTGACTTTTGGTACAGATATCACTGACCATCATACCAACCTAGAAAAAAAAATATATCGAAGAATGGGTTTTCGCGCCAATTTTAAATTAAAAAGTCTTACTATTTACTGCCCACAGCAGTATGCATCGATTAGTTTGAGGTGTTACCAATAACAGTTAGAGCAGCAAAACAATTATACACACATATTGTTGATCTTGGAAAAAAGCAACCTCTACTTAAGTAACGGAAATATTTGTATATTTTTTACGTTATAAGCCAATCCCGTGAAACATACACAAATGGTTATATACATATGTAGATATATGCATGTATACAGCACTTATATATATGGGTGTATATAATTGCACTACTTCCCTCACTACGTTGCGAGCGAAAAGCATATGTGGGTGTCGAGTCATTACAAAAATTAAAAATAAAAAACAATCATAACTACCACAAAATATTAATAAATTGTAGCTTACCATAACAATTATGTATGTAAAGTGGCGCGATGTGAGTAATAAAAGTACTTCGGTAATGTTTCGTCAAGAGCCCACGGCGCCAAAAGGCCAAGTAAAGCTAACTTGAGACGAAGCACAAAAAAAAAACACCAACAACTATCTGCGGCAAGCGGTCAAATAGTCAGGGATACTCGGGTTGTAAAATAGTTTGACTGACAGACAGTCGTAATAACTGTTTGGCTGCAACATATTTTACTCCAAATGAACGACGACGGACGGGCGCTTGTTCTATGTATGTGTGTATCTGTGCACTGTTAGGCGCAGGCGGCGCACACAGTTCGAAGGCGAGGGTCATCGGGTAATTATTTGTAGCTCTGTTATTTTGTATTATTCACCATTTTCAGTTGTTATATTGATCTTGTTCTCATAACGATTTCATCATTAATTATGAACAAAAATGAAAGTATTTATTCCGAAGGCTATTGTTATTGTTATTGGTTATTTCTCGTTTCAATTAAATCTAAGTCTTCTTTGTATGTAGTTGCGTTAACAACAGAGGATGAAGTAAGTGATATTGTGCGGATGATGAGGCGGCACAAATTGCCGTTTTAAACAATTAGCATTTATAGCCAATCACTCTTCTTTCCCCATACACGGAGTGATTTCGGCGTCTATTTGGCGCTAATGATTGACATTGAGTTGCTTATTTCTTAAAGATTCGTTAATATCGATTTGAATAGTTTTCGTTTAGCCATAATTCAATATTACTGGTAAAAAATATGACAATCGAGACTTTAGTCTGTCGAAAGCTGGACGGGGGAATAGAAAGTGTCTAGATGTTTTCGTCTCGTTCTTTCCATTGAAAATTTGACTAGTTGCGTTCTGCAAAGCAGTTTACCTCGCCGCGTGAGTACCAATTAGTCAGTGTCCAGTTAGAGCGCCTAGCATTGCGGCGATGCGAACCTAGCTAAAAGCTGAGAGCTCAAAGGACCGTTTCCGTCCCATTCTGTATCACAAGGCTTTTGCAACAACACAAGTGCTGGTTGCTGACCAATACCATAGATCCAGTGCCCGAATGCGCGAAGGCTGGGGAACTCCGTTCGTACCCAACCTGATGAAAATTGGTTATGCGTTCCTTTTCATGCAAGCTTATCGGCTTTACAGCTTCCAAAGATACCGTTGTTTAATAATAATGTCCTCCGACAAGTCTAAAAGTGAAATAGCTTAATGATCACTAGAAGTTGATCAATCTTACTGCATGATTCCCGATAAGATAGTGTCCAGTTAGAATTTCTATAGCCATTTAAAGAAGAAGCGAGTAACTTCTTACAGCTTTTCCTATTTATCCCGAACCAGAAGTTGCGAATGCACAGCTGGTGGTACCTGAGCAATGCTTACTGAGCTGGTCAGAGGCCCAGCGGTCAATTAGCAAACCACTGGAAGAAAACGGAGCTCCTATCCATTCTGCAGTTATTGAGAAGTGGAAGTGGACAACCAGTCTGAAGGAGGCTGCACTCTGGAGCAGTATATCTGTTACCACCTGGATTGGCGAGAAATATTATATATTCGTATTACATAATTTTTTTTTTTTTTTTTTGTAAGAACTTTTTTGGTAATTTTTTACACCTTGGGTTATTATCTTGAAAGAAATGAAAAAGTAAAGACCTTTAACGCTGAAGGTATATTACATCATATATTTACCGGAAGGAATGTAGCCTCCCAGCGGTGATAGAGTTTTTCAAATCTATCTAATAGTTTCGGAGCACAATCAAATCAAACAGACAATCAAATCTTTTCGTTTTATAACACTGGTATAGATAGAAGGTCAATACCTACTTCAAGAAAGGTCTCAATGAAAATTCACTATTTGCACAATTTCACTCGAAGTTTCGACGAAACTGACGGCTACATTTCCATTGCAACATACGAAGCTTATTAGAGACTCCGCTGACTTGAAGTAAGCTGCAATAGACGGGCAGTCTATAATTAAAGCGAATGGACCTTAATGATTGGAGTATAAATTAATTACTCTTGTTAATCATATCAACATAAAGTGGAATTCACTTTCCACAGTTGAAGCGTACAGCGAGTGAAATTTGAAAGCCTTTCAAAAATTTTGATACGTAGAAGCAGGTCAATAAACTTTCAGTATTTCGTAATATTGTTTTATTAATGCAAAATACTATATTTAACAATATTTTTAGCTTACTATCATTATAAGCAGACATACATACATACATATGTGTGAATGGCCTTGCTTCCTTAATACATATCAATGTCTTGTACTAAAAACTGCCAGTAACAATACATACCTATGTATATATCATTTCGTTAGTATATAACGTCGTTACATCAGTTGCAATTTCCTTCACCCATTGCATATTCATAATTTTATTGCCCGTAAAAAAGTGCAATTATTTGCATCCTGCCTTGGCATACACCTCAGCATTCGCAGCGTATCCTTTGTGTAATTGAGGAAACCATTGACGATTAAATATGACAGCGTATGATTTTAATAAGAGTACTTGAATTATTCATGTGCTGTTAATTTTTTTTTTAATTGCTGTACAAAGTAATTTGCCTTTTTAATTGCAAGCTAATTAAGTGGTATCCTTATATCATTATTTAATAAAAAATGTTATGGGTTAATTGTAAAGTGTTTTGCTTTTGCTATTATTGTATTTTTTTACTTTGAATGCCTTTTAATAGCATAATTTTACCTTAACTAGGTATATGTCTAACCGTATATGCACGCTTGCAGTATCCCAATCTTTGAGATATGGGTCTGAAATTTTTTCACACGTCCGTTCTCTTTTCAAACAAGAAAAGAAACGTTAACTTCGGTTGCATCGAAGCTAATATACCCTTCACAGTTATATGGAAGCTATATGCTATAGAAATCCAATCCGAACCATTGTTTCGGAGATTATATTATTATCTTAAGCAGTAATGCATGTCAAATTTCGTGAAGATAGATTGTCAAATGCGAAAGTTTGCCATATAAGTCCTAGATTCCGATCGTTCGGTTTGTATGGCAGTATATGGCTATAGTAATCCAATCCGAACAATTTTTTCGGAGATTACATAGTTGCCTTAGAAAATAATCTACACCAAATTTCGTGAATATATTTTGTCAAATGCAAAAGTTTTCCATACAAAAACTTTATTCCGATTGTTCAGTTTGTATGGCAGCTATATGTTATAGTGGTCCGATATTGGCAGTTCCGACAAATGAGCAGATTCTTTAAGGGAAAATGACGTTTGCAAAATTTCAAAACGATATCTTAAAAACTGAGGGACTAGTTCGTATGTATACAGACAGACCGACGGACGGACAGACAGACGGATATGGCTAAATCGCCTCAGCCCAATATACTGATCATTTATATATATACTTTATAGAGTCTCCGACCCTTCCTTCTGGATCTTACAAACTTCGCGACAAACTTAATATACCCTGTTCATGGTACAAAAAGCTGCTCATTTCTCGAAAACTTCGATATAAGATCACTATAGCATATAACTGACATACAAACTGAATGATCGGAATCAAGTACTTATAATTATATAGTATAAGACAATAATGTAATGTCCGAAGAAATTTTCAGATCGGATAACTATAGCATATAGCTGTCATACAAACTGAATGATTAAAAGCAGGCCTTGTATGGAAAACTTTTTCAGTTGACGAGATATCCTCTTGAAATTTGACACAGGTTATTATCCAAAGCATCACTATAGTATCCGAAAAAAAATTGTTCAGATCGGATCGCTACGTCATATAGCTGCTATACAAATTTGCCAACGAAAGTCAAGATAAAAAGGAGAAGCTTTTATGCTATAAGAAATGTACATGTATAGCACCGTTGTAGTCGATTTTACATTTCTTTTTTTCTTGTTTTTTTATTTATTTCAGTTTCAACTAAAGAAAATTTTATTTTAAATGAAATAATTCGAAAATTTAATTTCGCATGTCATTTTAATCAGATATCCTCAGAAGAATTAATATCTAAATCCCTTTCTTTGTTCAAAACTGAAAAACAGCATTTGGGTCCAGACACATTAATAACATTGAGAATGAAACATGCGTCAAAAGTTATTGGCATAAATTTATGTTATATAATGACAACGTTAACGGTACAGCGTTGCCCATACTCACACACATACAAGCAGTGATTTGTATCAGAAGGTCATTCCACCAATTTGTTGTCATGCCTGCCAATCCGGTCGGTCGGTGAAACACGACTTCCCCGCAACTATTCGCGTTGTCTCAAACTGGTTTACTACTGACTCAGTTACTTAGAGGTTATGGTGATTTTTTTGCACAGCCACAACGTCTTTTAGCAAAACAATAAAATCGTAATTAATTAAAATTAAAGTCGTAAATTTCACGAACAACAGACGTTGTATAATTTCTGTGTTTTGTTTAAGAAAAGAAAGCGTTGAAGTGTTTATGGACCAAAGTGATCAGCCACATATACTTATGTATATTCATGTATTCATCTCAACGTGGTTTCAAAATCAAGCAAATTTCTTAAAGATTTTAAATTTCGGTTACAAAAAAAAGTACTCTTCGACACTATTATGAACAATATAGTACAACATAAAATTATAGAAACATTTAGATATTATATGAACCAATTTGTGACAGGTCCATTGAAAAGATCCCGGCCTGATACCATAGATGGCGCTAATAGAATTAAATTCACATGATTTTTAGTTAGCTCTAACTTTCAAAAGGTGCATGTATAAATTTGACCGCTGTCGTATCTTTAGTTTGTAATTTTATCATTTTGAGTAAAGCAACATTTATTCTAGTGAAAAATTAGATTAAAAAAATTTGGCGTGTAGATAAAATATCGCTTTTGATGGAAAAAAAGTAGTTGAAGCAAAATTTTGGCTTGATAACGAGCCAAAACACATTGCCACAGCGAAATCAATTTTCAAGGATTGGTATACTAAGTTTAGGCGTATTGAAATGAGCGTCTTCGGTGCGGATTGGCCGCTCGAAAGATGTTTTTACCGACGGAGACTTCAAAAAGGTCACAAAAATAATTTGAAATGACCTTAAAGTGTAGTTGTTCGAGATAGCAGGTACTCTAAAAATATCAACTGAATGCTTAAATTATATCATTGACGAATATTTGGGTCATTGGCAAAGTGCTTTTGCATGGATATTTAAAAATGAATGGAACAAGTTCCATCATTTCATTCCGAAGTCCAATCGACAGTCGTCCGAGTAGACTACATCCGATGAACCCGCTCCAAACCAAAGGAAAACGCAACAGGTTTCAAAATATTGCGCGCTGGGAAACTGAGGTCCATTTTGAAGCAAAGGACGAATCGTATTACAAAACTGGATATCGAAAATTTGAACGACCGCTATAATCAGTGTATAATATTTGATGGAACCTATCTTGAATAAATAAAAAGGAATTTTGTCAAAAAATATGTTTGCCATGGTAGGCCGGGGACTTTTTTGTTTGACTTGTTATACCAAGCTGCCGACATAAAAGGTACTACGTTTTTCTGGTCGGTAATCAATTTAGAAAACTAATATCTGTAAAAAAAGTTTGAATTTCGAACTGTGAACTGAAAAATAAATATTAGAGCGAGTTTGATTCCGAGGAACTCTGCATATATATTGGGAACTTTGCTTATATGCAGTCTTGACAGCCTGTATACTAAATTCGGGGCTTTCAAAAACACTATTTAAAAGTAAAGTGGCTAGCGCGACTCCGAGTTATTTTTTCAATCTTTTCCACACTTTGTTTGATCGGCCATTACTTCTGTTTTGTTGCGGATTTCAGTATTCTACGTCCTGGTAATGCTGTCTGGAGTCCTCCTCAAATTATGATCTATCCAGCTCCACTTTTCTTTTATTTGCGATTCCAGTTTCTGTTGTAGTTTTTATAATACTTAGTTATTCGTACTACTGCGTACTTTGTAGTCTTTATGCTCAATCATTATGAATTCTTTTTAAAATCGGATGAAATCCGAATTCTGAATATTTTACGTATCGATGATATAATTGTCCAGTGTTAACATGGTTCTATTCCAGTTCAAGCTTTGCTTGTCTAGTACTCGAACAATGCCGAGTTTAATACGGTACAAATTATGAGAAAAAACCAATTTTCAACTTACTTTTACTCAAAGATCAATGGATCATAAATGTCGAAGGAGGCGCAGCTTGCCAACGGATCAAAATTGAGGTTTTTAAAGATAGTCGGAAAATCAGTTTCAAATTATAACAAATGTTCCAAGACCGAAATGCTCATCAATTACACAAACAATAACGAACATTTTAAGTCAATTTACAATGAAAACCGTTAGTTAATGACTCGTTACTTTTTTTTCGATGGTAATTACGCGCAGCCACTTTTAAGCATATTCGTTAAAGTGTAAATGTCAATTGTCAACTGTCAAAAAGTGGAACCTCCAATCCATTCGATTGCCTTCATGAGCGCTTTGCATGCTTTTTAAAAGCTTACATATACATTATGCTCGCTGCTCTGTTTTTGTTCGAATCTATTTCCACTTTACACCCAGATTTACTGACTCCAATTTATTCGCTCGCAGTGACATAGTGTTTTAGGCGGTGCGTTGTAAACACACTTTGCAATCGCCGTGTCAATTTGTCACTCAAGGTTGTCAAAAAGCTTACGCAATAAAATCCAGCGACCACACAAAATGTTCAAAAACAAAATCGCATTGATCAATTTGACAGTTATAAAAAGTAAAAACAACTATGTGTTAAAAAAAAATATTAGAAATGAAGTTCATCACAATAAAAACAAAAGCGCAATGACGTTGCGGTCAAAACAACAATTAATTACAGCTTCAAAATAACTTTTGTCAATTAATGTCATACAAAATTCATGCATACATACCTACATATAGAGATTGACTGTTATATTGCTGTACTTAAATTTTGGGACAAGTTTGGGAAATTACAAGTCCATAAAGTGAAAAGTTACCGACTTGAATCGAACTAGTACGAACAGCAATTATTGGTTCTATCTTGCAAAGCCGTCTTTAAGACGAAAGTGTGACATATCTCTTAGCACATCAACTATTAAAACATAACACAGCTTCGGGAATACTAACTGGCCAATGTCTGGTGGTGACTTATGTCAGAATGGGACTGATATATCAAGGGGACTGTAGGAAATGTCTAAACCAGGACGACAGGGAACAATGGAGCATCTCTCGTGCACTTGTCCCGCATTGGCAAGACTACGCTGTAAGCATCTGGGTTCCCCACGGTATGGTACACTGGAGGGGTATCGATATTGAGGCCGCAGAGTCTGTTGAAATTCGATCCAAGCGCAGGCATCCTCAAGGACAACTACATCTCTGGACCTAGGAACTGAACTCCATCTTTTATCGTAAAATCTAGTATATGCGTGGCTAATTGGCCTACCAGGTTAACCTAATCTAACATAGCTTCTTGTATGATGATGAAGCACTTGTTTGAAATCAACTGTTTGTAAATGAATTGGTATCTACATGGTTGTAAAGGTGCGATGTTTCTATAATTTTAAATCGTGGATTCCATCCCAAAAGAACTGCAACGGCTTGGCAGCCAGAAATGAATCAAACCAATTTTTGATACCCCGTTCTGATGTAAACTTTGTTTCAGTGAGGCTGTTTTGAATCGATCGAGACAAATGGTAGTCAGAAAGCGGAGGAACTGCGCTATAAGACGTGTGTATCCTGGCAATCATTCACGTCTATTTCATAAGTTGTTGTCGGCAGCGTTCCGTACTAGTGAACTTACCTGGTTTTAGAAGCACATAATACAACAGGAACTTATAATCCTACCAAAAACATAATATTGTCTTGACAATATGGATTTTCAATTTTGCCATTGATTTGACTGCTTGGTCAGGTTTCCAATATATATTTTTTGCATTTAGGATATTCGAAATGGATCCATTTTTTATCACAATACAATGCAAAAACATGTAGAGTTCAAGCAGTATTTCTGACATAAAAAATTATTTTTCAGCCTTACAATGTATTAGATTGCAAATACTCGGCGAGTTCTTCTTGTATTTCGCGACAATTATTATCGAATAGTGGACGTCCCTCGCCTTTTAAATCTGAATAGGGAGAATATCGTGTACACAATTTCGTAGAATTGGAACCGAGTCGGTTTTCCGGTGTCTTCTACGGTCTGGTGTTGGACCTTTTTACATACGTTCATTGAGCTCAACAGGCGCAGGTCAATAACTAAAACTTATGCGACTGCGAAATCCTACTGGCTCAGAGTGAACCGCAAGAGTCCTTCGAACCACTGGCTCCTAGCAAAATCGCCACAATAAAAGGTGTTATGACTAGACACTGTAAGATAAGTTCTCACATGGTGCAGCTAAGTACTTGTTAGACGCCGCTTGCCAAAGATGTATAGAGGAAAGCAAGGTAGAATCATCATGTCACTTTTTACTCTGCTTCCCGGCTGTTGCCAGACTGACATTGAAATATCTCGGTAGACAGACCTTTGGCAAACCCAGAAAAGTTGCTGAGATTGATATTAACCACCTTAATAAATTTGTGTTAAGCTCAAAATGCAATCAAGGGGGATATCTCGTAAGAGGCTGTTGTTTCGTTTTCATTGGGTTTCATTGGTTTTTATGTGGCGAGTACCGAACCCAGCGCACAACGCTAGGAAAGGATGGTTCACCTTTTCACTTCAGATCGTCTTCAAGCGAATGTTCTTTGTCTACCTAGAGGATACTTCATCTAAGACCAGAAGTCGTGAGGTGCTTGAGCCATACTTCAAAGAATCATTGCTGCTCCCTGCAAATTGAATGGAAACGAACTTTCCTCACTTGCATGAACCTCTTCACATGGCTCAATCCTCCCATAAAGAGGAAGATCAAAAGCTTCCTAGATCTATGAGGATATCCACTTTTAGCAGTTTATGGGTAACACAAAAGACAAATATCTCACATCTATCGATTTTGGATCAATCCTAGGACCTGACCTAATTTAAAGCTTTGAAAGGCTGACATATTTATACTGAGAAAGATGTACGAATAGTTATAAACCCAATAGTTCATTTCTCAGCTCGGTTGTATTACGCTCACATGCATACATATATTAATATGAATTTTGGTAATATATCGGGTGATTTTTTTGAGGTTAGGATTTTCATGCATTAGTATTTGACAGATCACGTGGGATATCAGACATGGTGTCAAAGAGAAAGATGCTCAGTATGCTTTGACATTTCATCATGAATAGACTTACTAACGAGCAACGCTTGCAAATCATTGAATTTTATTACCAAAATCAGTGTTCGGTTCGAAATGTGTTTCGCGCTTTACGTCCGATTTATGGTCTACATAATCGACCAAGTGAGCAAACAATTAATGCGATTGTGACCAAGTTTCGCACTCAGTTTACTTTATTGGACATTAAACCAACCACACGAATGCGTACAGTGCGTACAGAAGAGAATATTGCGTCTGTTTCTGAGAGTGTGGCTGAAGACCGTGAAATGTCGATTCGTCGCCGTTCGCAGCAATTGGGTTTGTGTTATTCGACCACATGGAAGATTTTACGCAAAGATCTTGGTGTAAAACCGTATAAAATACAGCTCGTGCAAGAACTGAAGCCGAACGATCTGCCACAACGTCGAATTTTCAGTGAATGGGCCCTAGAAAAGTTGGCAGAAAATCCGCTTTTTTATCGACAAATTTTGTTCAGCGATGAGGCTCATTTCTGGTTGAATGGCTACGTAAATAAGCAAAATTGCCGCATTTGGGGTGAAGAGCAACCAGAAGCCGTTCAAGAACTGCCCATGCATCCCGAAAAATGCACTGTTTGGTGTGGTTTATACGCTGGTGGAATCATTGGACCGTATTTTTTCAAAGATGCCGTTGGACGCAACGTTACGGTGAATGGCGATCGCTATCGTTCGATGCTAACAAACTTTTTGTTGCCAAAAATGGAAGAACTGAACTTGGTTGACATGTGGTTTCAACAAGATGGCGCTACATGCCACACAGCTCGCGATTCTATGGCCATTTTGAGGGAAAACTTCGGAGAACAATTCATCTCAAGAAATGGACCCGTAAGTTGGCCACCAAGATCATGCGATTTAACGCCTTTAGACTATTTTTTGTGGGGCTACGTCAAGTCTAAAGTCTACAGAAATAAGCCAGCAACTATTCCAGCTTTGGAAGACAACATTTCCGAAGAAATTCGGGCTATTCCGGCCGAAATGCTCGAAAAAGTTGCCCAAAATTGGACTTTCCGAATGGACCACCTAAGACGCAGCCGCGGTCAACATTTAAATGAAATTATCTTCAAAAAGTAAATGTCATGAACCAATCTAACGTTTCAAATAAAGAACCGATGAGATTTTGCAAATTTTATGCGTTTTTTTTTTTAAAAAAGTTATCAAGCTCTTAAAAAATCACCCGATACAAAATAGATTTCACCAAATAATGAATTTTACGGAACAATGTCATGAGAACTGCCCATAATAGTCCACTATTACCTAAATCGCATTCCCATAGGGTTGAAATATAGTAGACATATAAAAAATATGTATTTTTGTATGTTTAAATGCCTTTACTCATATACATATATTTTATATTCATATTAAGATACGTACATACGTATTTAATAAAAGCTCGCCAATCGAGGAAATGATTGAAACTATCAAAGGCTGAATAAAACCACCTGTGACATTGGCTTTGATCTGAAAAGGGTATTAAATTAAAGCGTTAATGCAGAGCTTGACAAATTGATAAGGGAGAGCTGAAGTGCAGACTTGATTGGATGTCAATTAAACTTAATTTAACGGTAAATTACGCGTAATATGTACATAAGTGATTTTCAATAAATCACACATGATTTGACACTATTTATAAACGATGCAGGCAAATCGTTTTTGTTTATTTCCAATAGATTGAAAGCCAATTAATGATCACATTCAAAATTAATCAGCTCACAGGCTACAGAGGTCATGAACTTGTTTGGTGTATTTGAATAGTAATATAATTACTTCGTCATTGACGGCAGTAATTGGTTAAAAAATAATAATATAGGCATATACATATATACGAAGCTTAAACAAAGCTCACTCATTTATGATTTTTCCAGTAAAAGTAGTTTCGGAAGGTTAGACGTGAATGAAGAAGAGGTTTTTTATGGGAGGATAGATGGATGGGTCTAAAAAGGATTCTGGCGTAGGGGCGGGAGCATCCTCTGAGAATCTTGATATCTCTCTCTTTCTATCCGCCTACCAAACCCAGCGTCTTCCAAGCGGAAGTCTACTAAAGTGAAATTCTATTAAAGAACAGATAGTCAGGCGGCGCAGCCGACCTTGTCACCGCCAAAGATTAATTCCAATGTAGTCAGAAAATGTAGGTAGGCTTTAAGATCATTGTCAGGCTAACTCTACTTGACCACAATTTAGGTTCTCGGACGTAGGCACATTTTCGGCGTTGAAAAAACAAATAAGTTTAGTAAATTAGCAGACTCTGTAAACGGATCCGAAGGGGAAATAGTTGCTAGGAACGACCAAGAATGAGCTCAATATTGCATAAGCAAGACAGGATTATAACCAAAAACTTAATAAGTAGATATATAATTCCAACTACCATAGCATTGCATTGGCCATTTGGATATCTCTTTAAAAATGGAAAAGCCCTATGATAATACTTTCCCCAGGCTGTAAACTACAAGGGAATATGGAAACAGTTTCCACTTCTGATGATTGATTTTCTCTGTGAGTTTGACGTTAGAACCCTTAGAATTGATCAGGTACAAATCGTGAATGTCCACAAATGGTTTGAATACATAATAATTGAATAAAAATGGCGCATCAATTACTGCTACCAACCAACCTAGGTAAAGGGGCATTATCTTTATGAGGAAGAATATTTTTAAATTGATGGAGGACACAAAGATTCCAATTTGACAGCTAAGTCGCCGTTTCTTTCTGATATCAATGACTCCTAAGTATTAGTCAATAAGGCCAGAAGTTCGCCAGTTCTCTGTGACACTAAGAACCCCTAGGCATTAATCAATAGGATCAGTTGACAGACCGCTGTTAGGTTGTCAAAAATTTTTGGAGACGGCTAATATTAATCTCAATTCACCAAATGTGACAAGAGTATGTCTATCACGGGCTTTTAAATAAGTTAACATCAGTCTTACTAACCGTGAAGGAAAAACAAACTTGGGAACTTCTTACTAGCCGTTTCTTGCAATCTCACCGACTTGCAGTCTACGCTGTGTCCGAGCATAGGCATGAGAATTTCAACAGTTTTAGACTAGATTTAAAGGATACTTATATTAAATGCTTATCTCGAATATTTTTGTTGACTTGGACTCTTGGACTCTCTGAAAACAATAACTGCAGTAGATTTTTATTATTATTATTTTTCGATATTAAAAAACCATTC
Organism: Bactrocera latifrons; assembly: GCF_001853355.1. NCBI lineage: Eukaryota > Metazoa > Arthropoda > Insecta > Diptera > Tephritidae > Bactrocera > Bactrocera latifrons. The sequence continues at coordinate 136,907 of NW_017536730.1, read as the reverse complement.
AAACAATAAACTTCTGAAAATTTGTGAGTCCTTATGTTATTCTAATAATATAATAAAAATCCTCTGCACCATATAACAGGACAGGGATGATGAGTGACTTGTAGAGTTTGGTCTTTGTTCATCGAGAGAGGACTTCACTTGTCAATTGCCTAATAAGTCCGAGGTGGCACCTGTTGGCAAGAGCTATTCTGCATTGAATTTCGAGGCTGACGTTGTTATTAAAATTATTTACGACTTCGAATTTATGACTGTCAACATTGACGTGGGAGCCAAGTCCCGAGTCCGACGTCTGTTTGTTCAATGACAGGAGATATTTCGTCTTGCCCTCGTTCACAACCAAACCTATACGCTTCGATTCCTTATCCAATTTGGAATTCTAATCAACGGGCATGCTTTCACTGGCATTCTGCAAAATGAAGAAGTGTTCCCTTCATAGAATCAGTATGCTTTATTCGTCAGTCACTAGATCACCTCTGAGGGTTATAAAAGATTATGTTTTGGCCTTGAACTCTTACGTTATTCGCCGTATCTTTTAGTAAAATTTTCGAGCAGTACCTCTGTCAGCTTGGCAAGCTCTTCGTACGTATTTCGTTCTCTCTCTTCTTTTTGTCTTCAAATGCTTGTAGGTTCCAAAATTTAGCTCTTGGAATTTATTCCATCCCACACGTGTTGTGGTCGAGGTAGGCAGTCAAGCCATATTTATAAACTGCTTTCTCTCCACTGCGACACGCCTGGAGCTGTATGTAAGGAACTTGAAATGCCGTGTCACAGTTCCCAAAATTAAAATATAGTCTGAAGATAATTATTTGTGTTATATTTATAAACTATGTTCAAAGGACGACCGCACAGAGAAAAAAAGACATCTGTGATAATCAAAAGATCGAGTAATACGAAAAATCTCGGAAAATGTTCGTTCATGTTTTTGAATTTAAGTTATGTATATGAAATGGTCCAACAATTGTCAACTAAAATATCTTGCCATGCAAATAATATAAGTATTGGAGACATCAGCGCCAGTCATATAGTTTAAATGCAAGTCAGATGGCCTGCTAACGTGTATATCTGTAGCTTAGAATAAAAACATGTGAGAATTTATAATAACACCTTAAAGATTTCCGTTGCAGACGTATTATTTCTGCAAAATACTTACTTCGAGGTAATTACTATTTACAGGTAACCTTTACATCCACTTACTGCAGCCTGAATCGGACAGCTTCACTAGCACGCGGAGCTAGATGGTCTGGAATTTCTTCGGAGGCGTTGGCACGCCACCAAGAAAAGAATGCCAATTTACTTATTCAAGCCATATTTATAAACGTGTAGAAATACTTTAGAATTTATGTACACACACAGAAGGTTATATAAATATAGATCAAGCCCGCTTTATCGCATATGAAAGTGCAGCTAACCCTGGCTGTCGTTGCTGAAAAGCTACTCCACTCGTGCTGCATACTGCCATTGAAGACAACAACCAAAAACGTAGACGCCAACAAACAGAGGGCGGCGGTTAAGCGGCATGTATGTGTCTACATTGAAGTGAGAAACAAATTAACGAATGTCAAAGCGTGCAGCAAGCAGTAAGAGCCGAAATGGAAATAAATTTTAAATAAGTCAACGAACAAGTCAGATAAAGATAAAAAGCTCCAATATTAACGCTTACTGCAATTATGCATTGAAAACGAAACGAAATGAAACGAAATGGAACGAAAACTTGTCACATGTTAATTTGTTGGCATCGCGCGCCGCCTTATCTTGATTTGTTATTGTTGTTCAAAATGCATTCATTTTCGTGCTTTTATTTTCATTTTGCTGTGCTGTATAGTCAGCTCTGGAGCGACGCGCCGCAAARTGAAAGGAAGTTGACCTTTAAAGTCTATTTGTGCGTTTTATCCAGCAAATAAAAGTGAAAAGACGCAACCAGCAACAGTAAGGCGTTAAGTGTTTCAAAAAATGTGTATATACCTAATGTAATATGCATGTATGTATGTGTACTAAAAATTAATGCGCGCAAATCGAATTGCTCACTTTAAGAGCATTCAAGTATAAAAGCTATTTAGGCAAATGTCATTGCGAGACTGCGTGATCCCTTACACATACACAAAATAATTAATAAGGCTCGAAGAAACTACAAGTAAAATCCAGTAGAGGTGACAATCTAGACCTAGACTTGGCTTTTTATTTAAGATTGAACATAATTCAGGCTCAAATGACGAGAAAAAAAAACTGCTCCGCGTAACTCGAGACAATTCCCAAAATAGTTTATAAGAAATTATTGTTGTTGAAAAGCGTTGACTTAAAAGGTTAGGTCGTTCTATGCCCCTTAATAAACTACTAATTTTACCAATGATTTCTGAGAGCAAGGAACAAGAAATCAAATTTCTCTTTTGTAGACTTTATCGAAATTATAGTTGAGAATAAAATTCTGTAATATATTATCCGAATAAAGGTTGCTTGTATCACATAAAACTAATCTTAATAGATAGTTTCTTCTTTATTGGCGTAGACACCGCTTACGCGATTATGGCCGAGTTTACAACAACGGAGGCTGTTTACTTCCTGTCGTTAAGAGTGTTTTTTACGAAACAGGGCCCAAACCCAGCCCACAACCTGTGGGAGGCATTACTTACGGCAGCCTAAGACCGAAAGTCGTGAGCTGCTTGAGTCRCATGTAAAAGGATCGCTTCGGGCAATTTTCAAGTGAATAGCGTTCAGAGAACTTTACTCACTTACGTGAAGTTCTACACATGACTCCATCCTCCATCAAGATAGTTATGGTATTATTTTATATATAATATATAAATGGTCATGATGAAAAGATCATCTGTCCCTCTGACCTGTCCGTGCGTCCATGCAAGCAACCAAGGAAGGTCAGTTCAAAAGATGGGCATAATCAGGCCACCTCCGCGCCCACAAAGCGCCCTTAAGCGCAAACTTATAAAGTGTCATAACTAAGCACTGCATTTTGGTATAAAATTGTACTCTGGTATAGGAGACCACAATTTCAACCAAATTTGYTGTGTCAAARTGGKWCTTTAAATTTTTAAGAACCCAAAAACCAAATATGTGGACTGATATTTTACCGAACGTATCTATAAATCTGTAGGGGTGTTGTATTGTAATTCGAGAAAAATATTTTTGTGGTGTTGGCATGCTCTTACTTAAAATCGGAATATTACTAAGAAAAGCCAACATAAACCTAATATAAATATTATTGAAATTCGTGTTTGCTTTACATCGCATCTAAACTTATGTAATAAATCTTAATGAAATTCGAAAACAAAACCCTTTCGAAAAACAGTACCTATGTTTTAGTTGAAATCATAACTTAGAAGTTGGATGAAGGAAAAACAAACTTGGATTTTTGGCAGACATTTTTGCAAAAAAATTAAAATTTTCGCAAAATTTATTTTTTACAAATAGTTTTAATTGAAGAAAAAGAATATTCTTGTTACAAGTCTTTAAGAATTGTAGTATATCTCAAAGACCTGTGTATAACTAAAAATCTCTAGAAATCTTGCCAACCGACTTTGAAAACACAGTTTCGAGAAAAACGCGTTCAAAGGCAACCCACTAAGCCTGGCTAACCTCGAACACAGAAGTTCTCAAGGCTACATCTCCGCAAGTATGACACGGAATAACTTGAAATTTTAGGACAATAGTTTAGAGGGGTTTTAGAATTGAATAAAATAATAAACAAATTCGGTTTTTTTGAAACCCGTAAACCCATGTAACCCCTAAAATAACTAACGTCAGGGTAATATTATCCCTAGTCCTCGTACACTGAATATAAGAATTTCCAAGTACGCTTTTGGCTTTATATCTTATATATTAGTCAATCTGTGAGGTTTCCTAATGAAATTTAAGAAGCCTCTTTGTCTAGCTTGTCTATGTCGTAATACCAGTCAGGTCAAATTATTTCCTAGCTACCATACACCTTATATAAGAAAGTTGCTAAGAATTATATAAGCATTTCCAGTTTCCGGTTGGCTTTATATTTAATTATTGGTCAATATATAATATATCATATCAAAAMGTTGACMAAAACTTACAGWTGTTCAAAAATGAGTGAAAATAATGAAAAAATTCGCAATGTTTTGAAATCTTTGTATAAAAAAGGAGAGAATGCCACGCAAGCCACCAATGAAATTTGTGAACTTTACGGCGACGAAGCTGTATCTTGTAGACTTTTTCGACTATCCAACAGAAGTGTAAACCATACATTTAACGATAAATAAAATGTGTCTATTTACTAGCTATCGAAAGACCTAGTTTACCCTGCAAACTTTAGCGTAACTTTCCAAAAAATATGACAAGWCAGTGGACTATTCTGAACACTTCATTGCCCACGATCTAAAACAAAAACACTCTCATAATGTTTTGCTGCTTTCACACAATGTGAACACTTTTTATGCAGTGCTACCGCAAACTCTATTACAAACGAAGCTCCGAGAGGAAGGCGACAAAGCTGACAGTGCATAAAAAATTACAAGCAAATACCAATAGGTAGAGTGGTGCGAAAGAGCAGAACCGGGCCAGGCCGGGCTGATGGTGGCGAAGCAACAAATGGCTAAAGCGAAGCGGAAAAATCGAATGCAACCGATCCGGTGGCAATTTTTCATTGAACCGTATTTTTATGCGGTTTTAGCATATATATTACAAAAAAGACAAGCGAGCACAGCAGGAACAGCACAACAGATTTGAGCAAAAATACGAACGGGTAAATGGCAATAAAAACGGCGGCAACAGCGACGACAACGAGCTTGCGGTGCTCGCCAAGGTGCGACAGGAAAACGCCGGSTGTTGCCACATTAAACCGCTGCGCGAAGCAGCTCAAGAGTGGCTGACCTGACCACCGTCAATAAGGGAATGCATGTAAATGGAGGGAAAGGTCGTAAACTGGTTTACCATTTTGCCGTTTTTTCGCGTTTTTGCAAACTAAAAGCTGCTCTGCGGTAAAATAAAGTACGCGAACTGCCTAGTACTAGTTAATACTTGGTCACAGGCTGGATTTAGAGTTGCTTGTTCTATGCTGATAATGTCTTTTGTTGTTGTTGTTTTTATTAAAGTGTTGCAAGTACTTTCAATAAGGTGAGTTGCGGGCTGTCGTTCGTAGTCGCTGCAAGCGGTTGGCCACAGCTGTTGCGCTAACTGTAWGGCAATCTTTCGGTTGAATGCACGTCCTATCAGCATTTTGCTTGCATATACTTTACTTCTGTGCACATACTAAMTATGTGAGTATTATGTAAATCACAGCAATTAGTTATACATGGAATGCATGTGCGTGTGTCATAATTTGCATGGAATTGTGGAAATGCAAATGCAAATATACTATATATTAGCGCCTTTGGTTATTTGGTTAGAGAAGTGGATATGGTAGTATATATAATATGTATAGATTAGAGTGGGTCAATCCTCATACTATAAAATAGGATGCGGGAAATGTTCTACCGATCATTCTGAACAACTTTAAGAGGCATGGTCCAAAAGAGAGGTTTCAAGCCAGCGATTTTTGAGGTGAAGTTTAAATAATCTGAGTAATTAGTTATACTCGTATGGGAGATATGTGATATAGTTGTCTGATCTTGCCGATTCCGACAAATGATTAATAGAATATCAAATCTCTTCTTCTTGATTGGCGTAGTCACMGCTTACGCGATTATAGCCGAGTTAACAACAGCGCGCCAGTCGTTTCTTCTTTCGCTACGTGGCGCCAATTAGATATTCCAAGTGAAGCCAGGTCCTTTTCCACTTGGTCCTTCCAACGGAGTGGAGGTCTTCCTCTTCCTCTGCTTCCCCCGGCGGGTACTGCGTCGAATACTTTCAGAAATGGAGTGTTTTCGTCCATCCGAACAACATGACCTAGCCAGCGTAKCCACTGTCTTTTAATTCGCTGAACTATGTCAATGTGGTCCGCAAAGGACCATATGTTTTTCCCGGAACTTTTCTCTCGAAAACTCGCAAACGTCGACACATTCGTTGTTGACATCGCCCAAGATTCTGCACCATATAGCAGGACGGGAATTATGAGTGACTTATAGAGTTTGGTTTTTGTTTGTCGGGAGAGGACTTTGCTTCTCAATTGCCTACTCAATCCGAAGTATCACCTGTTGGCAAGAGTTATCCTGCGTTGGATTTCTAGGCTGACATTTTTGGTGGTGTTTACGCTGGTTCCAAGATAGACGAAATTATCTACAACTTTAAAGCTATGACTGTCAACAGTGACGTGAGTACCAAGTCGCGAGTGCGACGACTGTTTGTTTGATGACAGGAGATATTTCGTCTTGCCCTTGTTCACTTCCAGACCAATTTGTGTTGCTTCCTTGTCCAGTCTGGAGAAAGCAGAACTAACGGCGCGAGAGTTGAGGCCGATGATATCAATGCGACGATATATTGACAAGAATTAGGCATAAGACAGCCTTTTATGCTGCCAGACCACTGCCGTCATATAGAGGTCTATTGGGAAAGTCCAGAGCTACCCCCTAAGTAAGTAGCCTAGCAGCAATCAAAGCTTTAAATTCGTTTCGTATATTGGTCAGAACTGTCTTGGAAAGTTAGGCAGAAATGAAAGATCTGGCACTTTTACAGAGGCACCAAAGGCAACGAGTTAGTTAATGACATTTCCAATAGCGCTGTATGGCCCGAAAACCAGATCAACCTTGGAAAACCTATGCATTRTTTATACGACGATTTGGACAGAAGGTTGGTATGGAAAATGAAAATGCTATAAAATAGTAGATCGGAAATAGACAAAGGTTCTACTGGTACTCGATTGAAGAGATAATACATGATTGGTATACTTATTGGTCACAGTCTGGTGTCGATAGGCTGGCAGATCGATACTACTGCGGGAAAAAAACAGCAGGCAAACAATGCGACATCTGTTGTGAACTWGTTCTGCATGAAAAAGTATACGCTACAAAATGACTACTTCTCATGGACTTTTTAATGAAACTACATCTGGTATTGCAAACCACGAAAACTAGTCTACGGGTGGGTCGTTAGCCTGTCAGACTACCGTAACCAATTCAAATCTTTCGCTCTTGACATTCTCTAAAGCTGCTCAGTGGTTGTCTTAAATATAATTTTRAAGAAGACTTACTGACTTTTTATAAAAAAAAAAACGAAGTATCACTGTTAAATCTGAAGATAAATGAAACTTCTTGAGCATCTCAAAAATATTTAAAAAAAAGCCTTTTTCTAGATTCGGGAAAGCAAAAAAGCCTAGAAGCAAGCAAAAGAAATCAAAAGATTATTTTTAAATCATGGCATGAGTGTAAAGCATCGCAGATAGCGTTCGAATCTCCCTAAGTTTCCCCTCRAACTAGAATATGAAGTATTGACTAATCATGCATTAAACACAACYTTAAACATATTCTAAAAAAAACAATAAAACAAATGCAGGGTTACCAACTGCACCCTACAAATAAATCACATTTGAAGAGCATTTTTATCAGAAGCGTCAAAAAAATGCAACAAGAACAAACCGCAATGTAGACAAGAACGCAATGAAAAAGTTAAACCATGAATCTGCCAACGATTCTCTCGATGCCTATTTGCGTGCACTAAACCTTAGCAATTTAACCAAACGCATGGTCGGTTGCTAGTTTTTTTGAGGTACGCAGGAGGAGGAAACTAGTGTTGTGCTACCCGGCTCCCTACGCTTGGGAACGCGCCATATTTGCCTTGCAAATTTTCATGTCATGGAAATTTTTCACTTACTCAAACGCCACAAAAATGCAACAGACATGGGCGGGTGCGAAAAGAATGGCACGTCGGTAATTTTCATATACCACATCAAATTAGATGTTGCTAAAAGTCAGATGAACGCGTTGCGACGCGAAAAGGTGTACGCACACAAGCACGTGGGTTGCGGCRATGGAGTGGAATATGAGAAAAAAATGGAAGCAAGTGAAAGAGGGAAGTGTCTGGGAGGTTAAGTAGATGCAAAAAGCGAGCAAGCGAAATGGTACTAAAACAAATTTACGAGTCACTGCGGGGCCAATGCGTTGCGTTCGGTCGACGGAGACGGCAGCTGGCGTCGAACTGGAGCCGAGTAAGTTATTTGCATGCTAAGAGTACATGTGGGATGTTATTGTAGTTAAATATGCAGTTGTAAAGCATTTCTGTCGTTGGAACTGTGCGTTCGCCTCGTTTGGAGAGTGAGGATATGTAATACAAGGCTTGCGATACAGATGAAGAAGGTAAAAACAATACCCTACCTTTATCGCTAGTGGTAGATAAAGTGACGAGAATATAAACGAAATGTATAATCATGATATTATAGAGTTCTTATCTGTGAATGGTCTAATGTCAGCTGATAACAAAGTAGAGYTGAATTTTTTACACTGATGGAATAGCGTCTCTAGGGGAAGAATGGCAAACACAAATCGACCAAAATGGTACTAATTTGTTCATTTATTTATTTTTATAAATATAAAAAAACATAAGTTTGAAGTTGGTCATTGATTAGAAATACGAAAAGACTTTTTCGACTTCCCAATATGTAAATAAATAAGTAGAGTGACGAGCTCAGTCGTTCTTGTCATGTTTCTCTGTACATCTGTCTGTATACTTTTAAGAAATCGATCTGATATTTTACACGTATCCTTGCCTCCCAAGTAGTTGCGTATTTGTTGGAACCACGGATATCGAATCACTATTGCATATAGCTGCCATACAAACTGACCAATCCAACTCATGTCCTAGTATGGAAAACTCYTTCATTTGACGAGATATCTTCAGAAAATTTACCAAAAATTATTCTTTAAAGAAAGCTATAATATTCGAATAAAATGTACAGATCGAACCTCTATTGCATATAGCTGCCATACAGACAAACTGATCTAACTCAAATCGTTGAATGATATATAATCTCTATTCTGATCAAGTCGCTGGCATACAGAATATGTCCGGAATGTAATAGAACTGCTGTTCTTACCCCTTACTGTACTTCGGAGCTTACGTGAACTGACTGGATTCGGYAGAGGGCGTTCCTAGCTAACGAACGAGCTGCTTGTCAGTTGGATCCGAGCATCTGGAGAGTTAGGACAAGTATTTTCGAGCGATGTATTTCTGTGAATGGTGCAGGCCGAAAATGCAGCGGTCGTTAGAGCAGAGGTCCGCGATTAAATTCTGTGAGAAACTCGGTAAATCTGCGACAGAGACGTTTGATATGATCGGTGGCACCAAGCCTTTTTTGGGGGCCGAGAAGACGAATAAGCAAATCTAAAGTGAAAACAATGCTAATTGTCTTTTTCAACGTCAAGTTTTCTGTAAAGTCCTCAAGAGACTCAAACGATGTTTCCTTGCMTGGAAAGGCCGATGAAAGGCAAAGCATTTTGAGACGACAGAGARGATCCAAGCAGCATGTACCTCAGCTCTTGAAGCTATTCCGGAGAATGCCTTTCGTGACGCCTTCAATGCTGGGAAATCGCGCGGGCAGCGCTGCATCGACGTAAAAGTTGCGTATTGTGAAAGTTTTTGAAGAATTGTTCACTGGTTCAATAAAACTTTTAAATCGACTTAGTCCTTTTACTTTCCGTACAAACCCCGTATAGCTGGCATACAAACTGACARATTCAACTCAAGTCCTTGAAAGGAAAGTTTTGTATTTGTGAAACAGAAGTTAACGTTTTTTTTTTTATATTAAAATTACTATATACTTGCAYTTAAAACTATTTCACTGAAACCAGATATGAATCTCACCAGTTTACTTAAATTTCYACTCATATGCTACACATGATTTGTTATTGTTGTATAATATAAATCTACTTAATAAAATGGCATATCCTTTAGCCTCTTTAGCTGTTAAAAAATTAGGAAATTTGGTAAACTTCAGAGTAATTTGGTGCCGGCAGTCCAGAGAGTGCCAGCCTTTAGCGCGAAAGAGCTCGCATTTATATAATAAATCTTCGCCAGCACTTGTGAGCTTTGCGCTTCCAGAGCAATAAAATGAATGAGGTAATGCCACTAAGGCCTGCTAACAACAGATATCACCAGTTGGCTAGCCTGGTTGCAAGCTGCATATTCAATTGCTGAAATTCCACTACTTTTACGCTTTCATTTAGCTGGAGCAGCTTGGTTGCTTGCGCCAGAATTATGAATGGCAGGGTAAAGGGTTAAATGCGTCGCGCTTGACTCCGTGACATAGGCGGTGGCGGCGCTGCAGCAATGTTGTCTGTTTGGCGCTTGATGGTGGCGCATGGCGGACAGAGCTATTGCATATAAAGTGAATATTCTTCAGCTGCTTGCAGCTTTATGCAACTTCTAGTGTGTGTGTGTGTGTGTTTGGCAGACAACTTGTAAGTTGTCGTCAGCTGCTCGCGTACGCGCCACATCTATCCGCATTACGAACATTTCCTATGGTTTTTTCTGGAAGCTGTGCCGCATTTAAATTGAATTTGTGCACTTTGCACTCCTTTCACTTCGTCTTGCGCTTTATTTAGCCAAAAATTCAATTTGCATGTAATAAAACACTCGGCGCTCGCTATCAATCTTCCGTCTTCGTGTCGCTTCTTTTAGGCATAGTGCGACTTTTATTCGCCTGCTGGGAGAAGTGCATGCAAGAAAGAAGCGAAAACGAACAAGTGGAAGGAACGTTGACTTTGGCGGCACCGAAGCTGGAATACCCTACACAAGTAAATAAACTTGCTTAGAAGAGCTTAATTTTGAGCCGTCAAATAGATAGAAAAAAAATAGAGGTTTTGTACTATGAACTATGGTTTACTGTGGCCTCTCCTATATCGTTTAAGGTCACAAAGATCCAGCACTCTGAATAATTCCAGAAGTTTGCTAGGGGCGATGGAGGTGATGTGATCCCTGTCGAAGTAGATGGATCCAATGACCTTGAGCCTGCTTCTACAAATTGCTAAGCAATTAAAAATCAGGTGTTCTGGAGTTTCCAGTTGGACAAGTCTTACTTGACCCTGCATTGCGAAATGGAGATGGAATTTATCTCGGGGTACGTTGATCATATCTCTAAACTTTGCTAGGTTGTAACCTCATAATAATAACTTGCAATGCATTGTTCTTGGCCTATCATCCTAAAAGCCGCCGCAGAGTGGGCTAGTTCGTCGTCTAACTCATTGCCGATTACCCTTTTATGACTCGGCACCCAGACTAGGTGTACATGGTTGCAAACTGATCAATTTGCATGGCAGCTATATACATACCATATGATATTGATCCGATATATAAAATATTATTCGAGATTATAGCGTTGGTTTRGATTAGTTTGTYCTAAAATTTTTGAAGGTATSTTCTCAAATAAAAAAGTTATCCATACAAAGATTTGAGTTTGATTCATCAGTTTGTATGACAACTATATGCAATAGCTATCCGATATCAGCAGTTCCGAGAAATGATTATCATCTTAGTGAGAAAAGGGCGTATGTAAAATTCCGGGTCGATATGCCAAAAACTGAGCTTCTTCTTGGTTCTTGGTGTTCCAAACATACCCCTTTAATATGAATGTATATCCTGCTGAGGGTATATCCTGCTCAGGGTATAAATTCCCGCAGCAGCAGCACCATTTCGAACGCAAAATACATATACCGACATATATGTATATATGTTTATAAGGCAGCTCACAACATGCAAATCGTCAATTAAGTTCCACATAAATATGAAGTTAAATATGGATGTAAGAAACCTTGCACACATTTCCTCTATATACATATATTTCTATGATTTTGGGTAACTGTGCGCAAGAACTACTAAGCGCGCCCTAAGCATGCCAAAACAAAGCAGCGAAACCGCGTCCGTACATCTTCGCTGGCAGCGGTTTTTGTTTTTTTTTTTTTTCAGAGTTCGTTACACTCGATCAGTCGGTTGAATGGAACGTTTGTACTTATGCGGTTCTTACATGTCAGCGTCTAATGCGCTTTCCGCTAATTTCCGCACATTCAAAGCAAGTTAATATTTTTTGTTATAATCTCTTGCCACATTTCTTTTTTGATCTGCCAACCTACGCGGCGCCAATGGCTCAGTAATGGAGATGCTTCAGTTATTAAGGCCATTATTTTCACATTTAATGATTACAGTTATTATGATGCTCAAAGTTTTTCGTACAGCTTGGAAGCCTCAGCTACGACCCATATTTGCGCTGTAATTGTCCAAAATAGACAATTATCAACTAAAAACAGTTAATTCGAAATCAATCATAAACGCAACTGTATTTGCTGACTAACTGTACGCTGACCGTCCACTTTTTTCTGCTGGCGAATCGTAGTGATGTTAGCGAATTTCTGTTTAACAAGGTTTGATTTTTTTTTTTTTTTTTTTTTTTGAGATAGAAAAAGACTCTCTTATTAATTCATTAAAGTCGACTGGAAATTCGAAAATCTTTATATTAGGCAAGAGAGGGCTAAGCGACATATCGACCAGCAATAATATAGCTAATATAATATTATTATATATTTATATATTATAATATATAAAATATTCTCTCCGAGTTTGAACAATATTTTTCCCAGACTTATCGATATTTTCGTTAAAGAATCAATTATACGCACTGGGGTCCACACTATCGGTAACTGAAACAGTTACATACATATTATATATTCCGATTCCAAGTTTTTTAGGAAGTGAAGTGAAGTGCTGGAATTTATAAGTGTATTTTGTAAAAAGTAGGAGCCGTTTTTATCTGAGTGGGCGTGGTTACTATCCGATTACATCCATTWTCATATGGTTTGAGGGAATGCTGAAAGTAATCATCCTCAGCAATTTTTTTAAACACCCCTAACCGATCTCCAGAAGAAGCTCCGAAGAAAAAAATGTCGGTCGGTGTGGAAGATTTTCTGTTTAAAATTATGTATGTATCTATGTACAATCGAGAAATCAAAACGTATTATATTTAAAAACTACTAAAAATTTTCACAAAACACATTTACGTTGCCTAAAATTTCCAATTATCTTCTTACAAAACCGTGATCAAATTGATAGGTGAATTTTGTTATATTTTTTAAATCATTATTTATTCTTCCATATCCATTTCATCACAAGTAATCCCCTGCAATACACTTATGCCAACGAATTTTCCAGTCCCCATAGCACTTATAAAAATCTTCCGTCGTCATGGCCATCAGAGCCTCTTCGATAAGCTTTTATATCCTCAATTGCGTCAAAACGAAGTCCTCAGAGTGGTGTTTTGAGTTTGCTGGATAGCCAGAAGTCACATTTGGACAAATAAGGCGAATACGCTAGTTGCGGCACGATATTGGTTGAAAGTTGGCTAATGACTCATGAAAAATCAATGCAGTATGCCACGGTGCATTATCGTGGTGCAAAAACCATGAGTTCTCGGTCCATAATTCCGGCTT